>NW_004797537.1:704402-707710 GCF_000002075.1 Aplysia californica | reverse complement strand
ACCACGAACCATCCCTCTCATCGGCGGCTGCCCTTTTTTGTCTCTGTGTTTGTCAAACTAACACACCGCTCTCCCTCCTTTGAAAGAGTTTCGTTTGCTCTGTTCATGTTCATATTTCTTTCTGTCTCCTCTCTCGCTCCCGCCCCGCTTTTAACTCCCCTTTTTTTCTAGTCTAGTTTTTCCGTCAGACTCAATTTTATGCGTTCCCTCATTTTGGTCTTGGCCAAATTTGTGAGTAGTGAGTAGTCCCTAACTGGTTTAGTCGTTAGACAGGGTGTTTTTACACCTTTGGGAACCACATGTTGCAATCTTACGTAGGCCTAGATCTATTTAATTTTATGTATATGGCTCTTTTCGTCTAAGCAGACGGTCAATTTAGCTTAAGATGGTCTCACGGTTGTCTTCCTGCAGCTTCTTTCATGGCTAATTCTTCCTATGTTTGAAGCGCAGATTCTGTTAATTTTATGTGACGCTCGGTTAATTGTATTCTCAAACCCAAAGTTGTAGATATATGGCTCTATGATTTTGTTTACATCCGGTAGAGCTTTCTTTTACGTTTGGTATTTTGAATTTCTAGACGCCATTTGTTGAGACGCCACTAGCAAAAGGAAATGTCGTGGAATTTCGACAATGAAACCATGCTTTAGATCTGCCTGTTGATCATGGTGATGGAAATTACGGTAAATTTATAGAAACCCTCCCGTCTCATAAAGGGTATTATTTTGTAGCTTTTTCTAGGTTTTTTTTAGGGCCCTGAACACGATTTTAGCATTGAAAAACGTCGCAAATTGTTAGTTTAGATTTTACGGCACTTTATTTCAGGGGGGAGACCCTCCCTGAACCCCCCTACCCGACCCACTACACTGCTATAACGTACTCGCACGTCAGGGGGAGAACCCCTGAAACCCCCTTAATGTCTATAAAAGCGTGCATTATCCACACACAAAAATCCTAAAACTAAACCTTAACTTTAAAAAACTGACCTTATCCGTATATCCCACGGCACTAAAGTGGTGAAGGAGCTGACTTCCGGTAGTGGATGTGACGCAAAACGGGAGTGCTTCTATAAAAATACCGAAGTTACATTTAGAGTTGCCAACGAACAAAATACCATGTAGATTCTACAATATTCTGATCTTGGATTCAAAATATCTTGAAAGATCTGAAGAGTTTGTGAAAAAATACTTGTATAAATAGATATTTTTTTCATCCAAATAAAGACAAGTGAACAAGCTTTAAGATGATACCAATAATTCTACATGCCCAAAAATTGACGAGAGCCTGATTCCACCACGCTGCCTCACATTTTGTCAAACCCTGTCTAACCACCCCGCCCCCTCCCCTACCCCGCCCCTCTTCTTACCCCTCAGAGACAGTGACGTGAGCCGGACCAAAGACGAACATGGAAATTCCACAGAACGGCAACATGCCCGAGAAGTCCCCTCCGCTGGACACAGCCGGGGTTGAGATGACCATATCTAATGGGAAAAAGGTGATCTATCAAGGCACACGTCATGTGCCAAATCCTTCCTCTGAACATTTTATTTTTGTGTCGTCTGTGGTGTGATTTGTTGAGAAAGTGTATTGACTTGTAACAGAACGAATGTCGACTTTTTTAAAATCATATTACAAATGATGTTAAAAACAATCAGGAAACGACAAATGCAGTTTTTGGGACACCTGAATAGACATAAGGGTCTTGAACATCTAGCTCTCACTGGCAAAATTGAGGGCAAGCGAGGCAGGGGTAGGCCCAGAACAACATACTTAGGGAACCTAAACAAATGGGTAACAGGGAAAGATCAGGGAAACATAGCTTTTCTGAGAGCATCCGAGCAAAGGAATGAATGGAAAATCATGTCGCAGATCTGGCACTGGATGATGATGATGATTATAAATGAACGAGTGTCAAGTCCATTTTATATGTGAGGAATAGACTGTGAGAGTGGGTGGTTCGCAGGTGCTCTGGTGTGGCTTGCTCCTTCTTTCCTATCAAACATCTGTCGTCCTTATCTCCCCTCCTCCTTTGTGTACGTCCCTCTCTTGTGACACATAATCTATTCTTCGGCACGTATATTACCTTATTTATGTTGCAAGTGCCGTAAAATTCTCACTAAAACTAAAGACTGTGAGAAATGTTGTCATCCCTATTCGGACCCCCATATCCCCTGTCAAGCGTTTTTTTTTTCCAAGGCAGAGATACCTCTAAGTCAGCTTTAGCTTTAGTAGAGGGTTTTACGACGCTCGCAGCTGCATAAGGTCATATGAGCGCCATACCTCTAAGTAAATCATAATGATTAGTATTGTCGTTCTCCGTAAAGCACCAGTTCCATTAATTGTTTTTACATATCCCCATAACGAAACAGTAATAGATTTGTGGTTGGAGGACGCGGCTGGTAAGTCTTACGTATTATGTGAGACAGCGCGGTGGAATCAGGCTCTCCTCAAAATAATCAAAGTGAAGAAACTTGCATGTTTCCGCTGGTTTGTGAATTTTGATCAAATTGAATTATTTTGACTCAACCCCTTTCATGCCCATTAAAGAACTCATTTCTGTGTAGATTTTCTGAAAAACGTTGATTAATGGCACCAAAAAAAATAAAGTTACCACGGACTCTTAAGCAAAGGAAATAACTAATCTTTGGCGGACATTTTCTCACTAATTTTACCTCTGAAAACAGGTGACCCTCACCTCCTTCTTTTGCAAATATCTCGACTTGTGTTCAAGATAAATGGATATATTTTTCATCCAGATAAAGACAAGTAAACAAGTTTTAAGATGATACCAAAAACTCTACATGCCCCGAAATTGACGAGAGCCTGATTCCACCACGCTGCCTCACATATTTCTACTGTCTGTCATTATTCCATTTTTCATTCCACTAAACTGCCGTTCTTATGTCCGTGTCAGCTGATTCCCTTCACTCGAACTCAAACCCAAACCATGACAGTAGGTGGTTGGCGGGTGCTCTGGTGTGGCTTGCTCCTTCTTTCCTATCAAACATCTATCGTCCTTATCTCCCCTTTTTCTTTTTTATGTTTGTTACTCTCTTGTAACACCTTTAATCTTCTGGTGCTCATATGACTGTATACAGTTGTGAGCGCCGTAAAACCTCTACTAAAACTACAAACCTTGACAGATACCGATATACAGTGCTGACGATGAGCCGGAGCCCAAGATGAACAAACGGCAGATCCTGAAGAACGTGTTCGTGGTCAGCCTGGGATTTACATTTCTCTTCACGGCCTTTCAGGCTATGTCCAACTTACAGACAAGTCTCAACAGGGAAGAAGGTGAGTCACTACCC
>NW_004797537.1:701936-703487 GCF_000002075.1 Aplysia californica | reverse complement strand
ATATAGTAAAAGAAGTGTTTATCACAGAATACAGACAGGTAGGCGGGCCCAAGAAACAGTACATCTTCGAACACTCTTCCATCTCAACTCATGTTAGTGAAACAAGCCGCCAACACAACCTTTGAACTCATCGTTAGAGACAAACGTGTCCTTCGCCTAGTACAGTATTAGTGATACGTCAGTGGGTGTTTGGCGGGCGTCCCGGTGTGGTTTGCTCCTTCTTTCCTATCAAACATCTATTGTCCTTATCTCCCCTTCTTCTTTTATGTTTGTTACTCCCTTGTAACACCTCTAATCTTCTGGCGCTCATGTGACCTTATGCAGTGGCGAGGGCGATAAAACCTCTACTAAAACTAAAAAGTGATACGTCAATGTGATCAGAGGTAATCCCGAGTACTTATTCCTCCCCAGGTGTGGGAGCCTGGAGTCTGTCCACCGTCTACGTGGCCCTGATCGTGTCCTGCATGTTCCTGCCGGACTTCGTCATCTCTCGCCTGGGCTGTAAGTGGACCATCCCGCTGTCCATGGTGGGCTACGTGCTCTACATGGGCGCAAACTTCTACGCCGTCAAAGGTGAGAGCTCACGTACGCAACACGCTCAGATACATGGACACCAGCGTAGTAGAAGATTTAGTTTTACTTTCATTTTTACTTATTATTTGTTCAACGTTTGATAATCATAATCGTTTGAGTCAGATCTGTAGTCTGAAATCCTATTCTTTGTCTGATATTTTGATTTCTTGACAAATATGGCCTTTAGGGTGATCTATTAACTAGAATTCCGTACACATTGTTCCGGGTTGAGTTTTTTGGGGGGTAAGAAATTGAAAGAAAAAATGACCAAAGGGTTCAAAAGACTAATAAGAATCAGCTCTTCTTATTCATATATTTTTTTGAATAGCAAAATAAGAGATATTGAGATATCCACTAAACCCCGAAACTCAGAGAAAAATAACCGACAAGTCATTGATAGTAAAATGAACTTTGATCTGTTGTGGCTGTAACATTATGCATTAGAAATGTCTTCGGTAGAATATAACTATAATACTGTGAGGCAGCGTGGTGGAATCAGGCTCACGTTAATTTTTGGGCATGTAGAGTTATTGGTATCATCTTAAAGCTTGTTCAGCTGTCTTTATTTGGATGAAAAAAGTATCCATTTATCTTGAATACAAGTCTCGAGATATTTACGAATGAAGGATGTGGGGGTCACCTGTTTTCAGAGGTATAATTAGTGAGAAAATGGCCCCCATAGATTAGTTATTTCCTTAGCTTAAGAGTCCGTGGTAACTGAAAATTTACATGTTTTGTGCCTTTTATCAATGTTTTTATGAAAAATCCACACAGAAATGAGTTCTTTAATAGGCATGAAAGGTGTTGAGCCAAAAAAACAAAAATTTCATAAAAATTCACAAACCTGCGGAAAAATGCAGATTTCTTCACTTTGATTATTTTGACGAGAGCCTGATTCCACCACGCTGCCTCACATGTTTTTGGTAGAATATAACTATAATACCCTATGTCCTCGAATCCATTGAAGAATGATTCCAC
>NW_004797537.1:699266-701722 GCF_000002075.1 Aplysia californica | reverse complement strand
GTAAAACGAACGAACGCTCTTATTCCCCTGTCACATTGGGCATATTAATTACAGGAATAACATCGGTGCCGCAAACAATCGAGTCAAGTCCGAAAGGGTACTTTTTACGTCAGAGACAACACAAACACACACACACACACACACACACACACACACACACACACACACACACACACACACACACACACACACACACACACACACACACACACACACACAAAAAGTACAATTTCTGACTTTTTACTACTACGTTAGAGACAACACGTGGGTGGTTGGCGGGTGCTCTGGTGTGGTTTGCTTCTTCTTTCCTATCAAACACCTATCGTCCTTATCTCCTCTTCTTCTTTTTTTATGTTTGTTATTCCCATGTAACACCTCTAATCTTCTGGCGCTCATATGACCTTATGCAGTTGCGATTGCCGTAAAACCTCTACTAAAACTAAAAAAGGAGACAACACAAGACAACAAGTTTCTTTTGTGCAGTTCCTATCAAGAGTGATGAAAAGCAAGAAAATTGTACATCTTGGCCATAGCTTTAAACTGAATTTTGGTGATGTTGAAATGTGCATCTTTGGTGTAGCTTTGAGTGAACATTCTCAAACTTTGAACTTTAGCGGGTTGCTTACGTCGCCAACGATAATCCTGTGATGATGGGGGACTCGATGGTTCGTGAGTGGAGAACGGGGGTGGGGTGGGGTGGGGAATTGGGGAGGAGGTAAGGTAACTAAATGGGGCATAATGTTTATTTTATCATTAAAAAGCTTGTCGATACAACCCATCGGCGTCCATCAATGAAGGAATGTAAAATAGAACTCAGTTGTAATTCAAATTAATATACTAATGACATGTCAAGAAACGGTTAACTTTATTGTGATGATGATGATGATGATGATGATGATGATGATGATGATGATGATGATGATGACAGTTATGAATCGTATAGACGATGATTAAGAATATCCTGCCAACGAATTCAAAACAACATTATAAACAATAATAATAATATAGCATAATACTTGTCTCCCCAGGCACCCTGATCCCAGCGGCTATCATCCTTGGCCTGGGAGCTGCACCTCTCTGGTCTGCTAAATGTACCTACCTAACTCAGATCGGGGTCTGGTATGCCAAACTGACCAATCAGGACAAAGACAGCGTCATTAACTCATTCTTTGGATTCTTCTTCTTGTTTTTCCAGAGCTGTAAGTTGACTGAGAACAGCGGAAAATCCATACCGTTAATGTTTTAAAATCTGCTTATTGCTCGAACATTACAAGTGATAATTTACTATAATTTCATTCTGGCGTTAAAGCTTTAGTGTTTTATCCCCTACCCCCTTCTCTCCCCCCACCCCCACCCTCTCTTCCCTCCCCTCTCTCTCTCTCTCTCTCTCTCTCTCTCTCTCTCTCTCTCTCTCTCTCTCTCTCTCTTTCTCTCTCTCTCTCTCTCTCTCTCTCTTTCTGTGTGCGTGTGCGAAGGTGTGTGTGTGTGTGTGTATGTGTGTGTGTGTGTGTGTGTGTGTGTGTGTTTGTGTGTGTGTATATGTGTGTGATTATATTATGTATATCAGATAAAACGTTCATCACCTGTCTCAACGCCGATTTTTCCGTCTTCGGGTCGACCTTTCCCGCCCTCTTAGAGCGTACCTCCGCTAACACCAGGATCATCCAAGTAGGCCTACGGTCTTGAGAACATATAAGGATTGAATACTGTAGTTCTAACATCGCACAAGGATAGAATGCTATAGTTCTAACATCGCACAAGGATAGAATGCTATAGTTCTAACATCGCACAAGGATAGAATGCTATAGTTCTAACATCGCATAAGAAGAGACGACCATGATTGCAATATCACGTGGGTATAAAATGCTATAGTTCTTGGATCGCATATATCTATAATTGTAAGATCACATGGGGATAAAATACTATAATTATGAGATCGCCTGAGAATAAAATCTCATTATTCTTAGATGTCATGTAGGCAGAATCCTACAGTAATGATATCTCTGGTCAGTTCAGTCCTATAGTTTTCAGATCACATGAGAATGGAGGCGAAAAGTTCTAAGATCACAAGGGGATGGAGGCCTATAGTTTTAAAGTTACACGATGTTACTTTCATGTTAAGTTTAGTACCGGTTTTTACTTCCAGTGTTTCTGTTTTGTAAGACATTTTACATATGTGAGGCAGCGTGGTGAAATCAGGCGCTCGTCAAAATAATGAAAGTGAAGACGCTGGCATTTTTCCGCAGGTTTGTGAATTTTTATCGAATTTTGTTTTTAGGCTCAACACCTTTCATGTCAATTAAAGAACACATTTCTGTGTGGAATTACTGAAAAACTTTAATTAAAGGCACAAAAAGGTACATTTCCAGTTTCCAAGAACTTTAAAGCATTGGAAAGTACCAGGCTTTGGCGGCCATTTTCTCCCTTATTATTACCTCTGAAATCAGGTGACCCCA
>NW_004797537.1:691766-694266 GCF_000002075.1 Aplysia californica | reverse complement strand
CCTTAAAAAAGGTTTAATAGAAAGAGAGGCAGGAAGTTAAACGGCGTCTGTGACGTAGCGGTCAGGCAGGTCGCCGTCACTCACAGAAGTCCGGAGAACGATTTCAGTTTCTTTTTAAAGTTTTAGTAAGAGTTTTGCGGCACTTGCAACACAATAAGGTCATATAAGTGCCGAAGATTAGAAATGTTACAAGAGAGTAACAAACACAAAAAAGAAGGAGGAGAGATAGAGACGATAGATTTTGTATAGGAAAGAAGGAGCAAACCACACCAGAACACCCACCAACCACCCACGAACGATTTCAGCTTAGGGAGTGGGTTTAGATTCTGTCGAGCAACTCAGTCTTTCTGATGGGGTGCTGTATCCCTCTTAGCCTAATCTGGCCTTGACAGGCAGGCTGGGAGTCCGCCTCTTAACCCTTCCTGCACTATCTATGCGCATATAAAATTTAATATACTTGTACCTCCCACTGTTCCAAGAGCGTAGTATATTCTCATTTTCCGGGGTACCGAATTTGCGCATTTAAAAATAGTTATTTTCATAATAATATGTGTTCATTTACCTTTGAACATTGTTATATGCTGTTATCTAAAACTCATTACAAAGAAACGACATCATTTTTAGAATGCACGACTCTTTTTCTGAAATACTGCTGTATTGGCTGGGACTGGGGTTAGGGAGTGCACCAAAATGGCTGGAGCTGCAAGGGCTTAAAGTGTCAATGGGACGTTAAACACCTACGATTAAAAACAGGACATTTAACCCTAGCACAATGAGAGACGATCGCACTGTCCTTTCAATTCCGAATCAGGTATACAATATTCAAGTTTCAGATTGATTTATACCTGCACATCAATTAAAGAAGAGAGCTAAATACTGGCAGTAAAGATTGAATGCGCGAAATAGTACTAATTCTAATTTCAGAAAGAGAGAATAAAAAATTGCCCCACCCCAACCGCTCCACCACACTCTCTCTCTCTCTCACACACACACACACACACACACACACACACACACACACACACACAAACACACACACACAACCACACATACATAGACACACTCACACACTCACTGTCATACACACACACATACTCACACACACACACACACACATACACACACACACACACACACAGCATCATCAAATTATTCATCATCATCATCATCATCATCATCATCATCATCATCATCATCATCATCATCATCAACCTGTGTGCTTCCCGGGAAGCTGAGAATGTTCCGGAGTGTTCTATGGTCTGCTGGGGTAATAATATAGTGTGAAGCGCATAGAGCCTGCTGTTGAGCGGGGATATGCGCTATACAAATGCTATCTATCTATTATTATTATCAGCCCACGTTGCCGAAGATGCGGCCATGAAAAGGAGGATTTCGAACATATATGTTTGAATGTCTAGGAACAATGGCGATTTGAATAGAGTTATTTTGACAAGTGGAGGTGACGCTAAGTATATTGACATTGGTGCCGAAAAAAAGTCTCGCTCTCGCTCGAAGATTTCTTCGTGGAGTCCTCTAGGCCCATTAAGGAAACGAAAAAAAATCATCATCATCATCATCATCATCATCATCATCATCATCATCATCATCATCATCATCATCATCACCATCATCATCATCCTCATCACTATTTCTTCAGTCGTACATCAGCTGTTCCCTGGGTATCTGGAATGTCGGCTACGTCATGATCTGCTACGGTGTGGTAGACGCCATCTGCTCCATCCTGTTCGGTCGTCTGGTCAAGTACGTGGGTCACGTGCCATTCTTCGCACTAGGTGAGGGAACTTCGAAAGAGATCTAAAAAACCCTAACAGACAAAGGAATTATTATAAAATTATGTATACATAACATGGTTGCTTTTAAGCACAAGGGGGCTATCCCGAGAAATGCTGTTTTGAGAAAATCGAAACTTAAAAGTTTTTGGATCCTTATTAAGTTTCTGTAAAAGACAAGGAAAGTTTTCCCTATAACTAAACAAATATACACACTAATGAAACCAAACTCCTCCTATTGGTGGGGCAATGCCCACTTTTGGTGTAGATCAAGATTTCTGAAAAACCCCGAAATCTGGGTTAGGGCGCTTGTCCTTAAAAGCGACCATATATTCTACAGACGATCTTTGGCCTTACAAATATTACAGTGTAAACTTTTCTCTTTTTATTAACAGAACATAACACAATATGAGACCTACAAGAAGTCGTTTTTAATTCCAAGTCTTTATAAATTATTGGTCATATTGAAATAGATAAATATGTCAGGACAGGCGGATAGACTGACAAACGGACAGACTGACAAACGGACGGATGTACAGACGGACGGACGGACGGACGGACGAACGGACACAAGAACGGACGAAGAGACAGACAGATAAACAGACAGACAGACAGACAGACAGACAGACAGACAGACATATAGATAGATAGATAGATAGATAGATAGATAGATAGATAGATAGATAGATAGATAAATAGATAGATAGATA
>NW_004797537.1:679678-689362 GCF_000002075.1 Aplysia californica | reverse complement strand
AGGGAGATAGGGAGAGCGAGATAGATAGATAGATAGATAGATAGATAGATAGATAGATAGATAGATAGATAGATAGATAGATAGATAGATAGATAGATGGTTAGACATAATGCCTTTACTGAATACGGGATATATCTTTTCAAACAATATGAATCCTTTACTTAATTTTCAGCCAAAATGTGTGCCTGCCACCACGTATACATGCAGTCTTTTAAAATCTTTTACCACGCCTCCATCGACATAATATAGATCGTAAAGAAAGCGGGCTTCGGCTCGGTCTGTGGCTGATAAGCCGGGCTGAGAGGGATACAACATCCTGGCAGAAAAAAAAAGATATTCGATAAAATTCCCCCCCGGGTACGGGACTCGAACTTGGGTCTTTTGCTGTTGAACAGTGATCCGCTTAACCGCTGTAGGGTACTCTTGAGTAATACCTCTCATCTTCCGAACTCTTCATTGCTTTGCTGTGTCGTCAACTCATACTGAAACTGTGTCTGTGCAGCTCTGTACGGAAGTCTGTTCTCCGCCAAGCCAGAGCCTGCCTTCGCTAACTACCGCCTGTGGGAGTCCCTGGGATTCGCCGTCACCTACGCCTACAACGACGAGCTTTGTACTGAGTATGTAAACATTGATAGATCTCCTTACAGTGATTGAATGTAATACACAGCGTGCTTATTAGGTTTCTACTCAGCTACACCGGTTTCGGAACCGTCATTGCTTTTCTAAGTCATTGAACAACAATGTTGTATAATCTTAACTGAACCAAACGTCTCGCAGAGTAGTTATGGGTTACAATTCCATGAATGCATACAAATAATTATCGAAATATATATTATGATCATGAAGTATACTTCAATAAATATAAAACGATAAGTCTGAAGTGAATAATATAAAATGTGTGGCTTCGGGATGAAATCAAGCGCTCGTCAAAATAATTTTTTAAACGAAGAAGCCAAATGTGAGGCATCGTGGTGGAATCAGGCTCTCGTCAAAATAATCAAAGTGAAGAAACTTGCATTTTTCCGCAGGTTTTTGAATTTTCACCAAATTTTTGGTTTTTTGCCTCAACACATTTCATGCCCATTAAAAAAACTCATTTCCGTGTGGATTTTTCTGAAAACGTTAATTAAAGGCACAAAAAATGTAAATTTTCAGTTACCACGGACTCTTAAGCTAAGGAAATAGCTAATCTTTGGCGGCCATTTTCTCATTAATTTTACCTCTGAAAATAGGTGACCCCCACCTTCTTCATTCGCAAATATCTCGACTTGTATTCAAGATAAATGGATATTTTTTTCACCCAAATAAAGACAACTGAACAAGCGTTAAGATGATACCAATAACTCTACCTGCCCAAAAATTGACGAGAGGCTGATTCCACCACGCTGCCTCACAAATGATAAATCTGAAGTGAATAATATAAAATGTGTGGCTTCGGGATGAAATCAAGCGCTCGTCAAAACAGTTTTTTTCAACGAAGAAGCCAAATTTGCTCTGCTCATTGGGCAATGTTTGTCCATGTTTTTCTCTACTTTCCAGAACGAAACTGTACATCTGCCTTGGAGTCCTTGCCACGGGAATGCTGGGCTACACTGCAGTGGAAGTGATGAGCTGGAAGGACAAGCGGGGGAAAATGGACATGGCTGAAGGCAACAAGTAGGCCTTCTTGCCCCAGATATGACGTGCCTTAAAATTATTATTCTCCACATCTGAAGGATGGATTGTGTTTGAACCATCTGTCTTTTGTATTGTACTATTATTGTGCATGTGTGGTGCTGTGCTTGCAGTCGAAGTAACATGTTCTATTAAAATAAAAACCATTGCCATTTCAAATATCTTCTGACTAAAACGAATAAATATACATATTATATTTTTGCTGCATTTATGGAAAACACGTGTCCGTAATTCCTTGTGAATGCAGGAGACACAGAACAACGTACCCAGTCCTGGTTATCCCGAGTAGACGATAGCATGTGTTTAGACGTCGCTATAACTGTCGGAATCATGGGAATAGAAGACAAAGGTTTCTCATTTCCTTTGATTTATTAAACTCTTTGTGTGAGTAGAGTTTGCCACACGGATCAAACAAATGAAGGCGTCAAGTCGGAAAACAGTAAACAGCTCCGGCTCTTCTTTATTTTAATGGCCTATTACCCCGAGCTAATGCTTTGTGATGGTGCTGTAAAGGTGAACAAGAAAAGCTGTCGTCAGTGCCGGAGCGCACAGTACTCCCCCCTCGCCCCTTTTTGTGCCCGCTATCAACAGACACACAAACATACAAATACTTCACACCATTCGAAGAGGACAAAATGAACAAAGTAAAGAAACACATTTTTAAAAAGCAAACCAAAAAAACAAACCAAAAAACAAACAAAAAAAACAAAGCAATTAATCCCGAAAGACACACATTGCAAATATTTGAGCTTAGATAAGCACAGGTGGTGGGAATATCGTTGATGTATTCAATTCCATGCAAGTTATTCTTCAACGGTCTTCAGTTTTAGTATGTGCTCCCTATAGCTTTTGTGTATGTGTGTGTGTGTGTGTGTGTGTGTGTGTGTGTGTGTGTGTGTGTGTGTGTGTGTGTGTGTAAGTGTGTGTGTGTGTGTGTGTATGAGTGTGTGTGTAAGTGTGTGTTTGTTTTGCTTTTTAAAATATATGTTTGGGAGAACGCTCACCACAATCCAACCGTTTAGTTTAATTCCATACTACGTGTTCGATGATAATGTTTCAAATTTTGTTGAAACCGTTTCTTTAGAAACAAACTTTATTGGGTATCGTTTTAGGACCGTCTGATCGTCTTAACATTTCCTTCGATGCTCAGTTACGTAATAGTGTGCCTCTGCGAAACGTCTCGCTGCTCGTGGCTTGAACATCGGTTGAGTTAAAGCGTAGCACTGATATCTCGGTATAATTACAAGGTATTTTTTTAAAAATATATACCTGCAACAATGGTCATGAAACAATCTAAGCAAAGTGCTCAAGGCATCTTCGAAATGCCTGTCTAAAGTGCTTTTGAAAGCCTATCTAATGTGCCTTTTAAAACCTAACGGGTAAAATAAAGTGCCAATATAAGTGTTTTTGGGTTCAAATTACATGCATGGTACGTCACCCACGGAATGAAAAAAGAAAAATATTCTGTCGGAACCAAATTGTTTTATGCTCACAAGGTGAGACGCCTTGCAAAATGTGAGGCAGCGTGGTGGAATCAGGCTCTCGTCAAAATAATCAAAGTGAAGAAACTTGCATTTTTCCGCAAGTTTGTGAATTTTTATCAAATTTTTGTTTTTTGGCACAACACCTTTCATGCCCATTAAAGAACTTAATTCTGTGTGGATTTTTCTGAAAAACGTTGATTAAAGATACAATAAATGTAAACTTTCAGTTGCCACGGATTCTTAAGCTACGGAAATAACTAACCTTTGGTGGCCATTTTCTCACTAATTTTACCTCTGAAAACAGGTGACCCCACCTCCTTCATTCGCAAATATCTCGACTTGTATTCAGGATAAGTGGATATTTTTTCATCCAAATAAAGACAAGTGAACAAGCTTTAAGATGATACCAATAACTCTACATGCCCCAAAATTGACGAGAGCCTGATTCCACCACGCTGCCTCACAAATGACATCTATCTTTATGCGCTGAAGAAATCCCTATTCATATGTTTCAATGAAATCAGTCCTTTTGGATAAAGTGTTAAGATCTATGTCCCAAGATGCTACACATCTGCCTTTGTGCCTTATTTGGCTAGTAAACGATTTTGTATTCCCTATTTGGAAGAATTTTTCTACAATTATCACTGTTTTCATAATTATTGTATCTCTGATTATGTGTGTATGTATACGTGTTTATGTGTGTATGCATGTGTGTTTATTTGTATGTGTCTGTGTGTGTGTTTGTGTATGAGTATGTGTATACCTGTGACTCTTTTGAGAGTAAGAAAATAAGAAAAGATATTATGATGAGAGCGAGAGTGAGAGAGAGAGAGAGAGAGAGAGAGAGAGAGAGGGAGATGGAGAGAAAGAAAGAAAAGAAATATACAAGATGAAAGAAAGCAAAAGATTACAGCTGTCTGTAAATGTGGTGTGCTTTGTTCTAAACGTAATCTATGATAAATGACGGTGTGTCCACTGAGGGGAAGTTCTTTGTCACATGACAACCGTGGATATCTTTTCCTTGTCGTAGATTTTTATTAAGACTATGTAAGCTTTCTTCATACATCATTCGTAAGGTGAAAAACCTATTCCTATACGAATTGGTAGCGGCATATTACATTTTAGAAGCATAATGCTTATTTTTGTATATATGAAAAGCTATTAAATGTGTTTTGTACAAACATTCAATTATAGAGACTCTGGGTTTCTTTTTGTTATTCTATCATGTAAGTTGAGTTCATATGTCCAAGGGTTGATGAATGCAACTTCAAAAGTATTGTATTAATGTCCGGAATATTTTATTTCCCTGAAACAGTGTGTTTTTGGGGGGCTGTCATAAAGCATTATTTTTATCTCATATATTTTGGGTTTTTTGCTTTTGGGTTTTTTTCCCCGTTATTTAAACAATTTAGTATTTAAAAGAGCATTGCAAAACTAGGTACTTGCAACCCTCCCCCCCCCCCCCGGGCTTTGCACCAGACTGAAATATCTTTAAGCCATTCCCAAAGGGGGGGGGGGGGGCATTTCTCATTCTATTGCACAGTAGAATTTGTAAATGGGCTTATCCAACAATGTCATGCTCATAACCGTGTCTGAACTACAACAGGGAACTGCTGCTTTTTCTTTCCTAATCCTTAATAGGGTCATTTTCCTCTACTTCTTTTGTATGTTTGTCACACTCTTGTGACCCACTATTTCCAGGGTGCCTTGATAGTCGAAGTAGACTTTGTGCTGTTGAAGCTAGAGAGGTGAGCAGAGTAAGTCTGATTCCCCGAAAGGACTTCTCTGTTGACATCCACCCCTTGGCGCTCATATGACCTTATGCAGTTGCGAGCGCCGCAAAACCTCTACTGAAACAAAACAAACAAACAAAAATTTCCTCATATATGTGTATCCTTTTTTTTTTTCGAGTTTCTTTCTGCCTTTTCATTTTTCTGAGTTTCCCTCTCTTTCGAAATATGTGAAGGGTGCTAACTAAATGAGTTACTTCTCGGATTTGAGCCTTATAGAAATCGCTACATTACGCTTATAGGTGAAGTTTTTTACAATTTATAAGTCCAGACCATCAATGATTTATTTATAGAGGCACCAGCCATCCATGTCCAGGTGCTGTTTTAGCCAACACAATTTATAAGTATGAAATAATATAAGGCATGTTTTACTTAAAGAATATGACATCAATAGAAAATCTACACATTTGGCCCCAGTGTTGATTTTGGGCTATTATCTCCATTTGTGGATTGTGAGAAGTAACTCATTTTGTCAGCACGTCTCACATATAGTCAAGCCAGGTAAGAACCAACCATCGAAAGTCTTCAATCGGTAGATTTATGTTTGATTTTTTAGAGAATGTGTCTGCTCTGTTCTATAAAAAGATATGCTGTTGGCTCTAATTCGAGCAAGTGTATCCGAACAAACTATGTCATGTCACATGAGACAACAATAAGTGAGGCAGCGTGGTGGAATCAGGCTCTCGCCAAAATAATCAAAGTGAAGAAACTGACATTTTTCAGCCGGTTTGTGAATTTTTATCGAATTTTTGGTTTTTGACTCAACACCTTTCATGCCCATTAAAGAACACATTTCTGTGTGGATTTTACTGAAAAACGTTGATTGAAGGCACAACATAATTAAATGTTCAGTTACCACGGACTCTTAAGTTAAGGAAATAACTAACCTTTGGAGGCAATTTTCTCACTAATTTTACCTCTAAAACCATGCGACCCCCATCTCCTTTATTCGCAAATATCTCGACTTGTATTCAGGATAAATGAATAATTTTTTCATCTAAATAAAGACAAGTGAACAAGCGTTAAGATGATACCAATAACTCCACATGCCCAAGAATTGACGAGAGCCTGTTTCCACCGCGTCGTGACACACATTCAATGCACATACTGGCAAGGAAATCACAACACTGGAAGAGACAAAATTGAAAACCTTTATACGGGGTGCCCACTACGGATGGGATCGGCAGATCGGGCCGATCGCCCGACTCGATCGCCTCAAAAGCAAACGTGGTTGTTGTTTTTTCAGGGCCAGGCGACCGAGTCGGGCAAGCCTTAGTGTGCACCACGTTTTAGAAAGATAAATCCCTTCCTTCGACATATCGATGTGAGTATCTAACAACACAGGAAATGTGACATCAAAGGTTACCGCACGGTGAAAAAAAGGAAGAAAATCTTTCAAATGTCGAGGTCTGCAACAGTTGTAGGTGACCTTGGTTCAACACTTATTTCTCAGCTTGGGATTTCTTCAAAAGCCTATATCATTGTATTATTCCGTCTATTGCCGTCACTCAAGGGTGCGGTGGCGGAGTGGTTAGTGCGCTCGTCTCCAAAGCGGAAAGTCTGTGTTCGAGCCTCGTTTCGGACACTGATTGTTTCCGCCCCCTCCTGCCCACCCAGCAGTAATGGGTACCTGACTTCGAGTTGGGAAAGTAAAGGCGGCGTGGAAAGGAACTGGCCACCCTACCACAATAAATTATATGCCGAAGGCCCATGAAGTTGTCCCACTAACAAGGCAATCCCCAAATGTCCGGATCAGATGCGGGAACAACTTGACTTGTTACCGTCCCTCGTCTGTTCACGTGCACTTAAGTGAGTTATTCTTGGCCTATACCTTTGCCTCCTTCATCTTATATTTTTTCCAGTGAGAGCAAGAGACGTTTATAGCTTTTGTATCAATTCGTTTCAAGTGTACTGGGAACTGCATTGGCCTCTTCCTTATTGTTTTATTAACAAGAACAATTTGATTAACTGGATCTGTCTAAGCCCTGCTGACCTGCAGCCTCTCCCATACTAATGGTGAGCAGAGGTCACTCAACTGATGACCCTGTGGGTGGTTGGGGGTGCTCTGGTGTGGTTTGCTCCATCTTTCCTATCAAACATCTTTTGTCTTTATCTTTCTTCTTTCTTTTTATGTTATGTTACTCTTTTGTCACACCACTAACCTTCGGCACTTCTGTGGTCTAATTGTGTGGCAAGTACAGTAGCACTCGTACGAAAAGAAAACGAATGGTGACCATGATGTCTTGAAAACCTGGATTTGGCTCAACTATATGTGAGGCAGCGTGGTGGAATCAGGCTCTCGTCTATATGTGAGGCAGCGTGGTGGAATCAGGCTCTCGTCTATATGTGAGGCAGCGTGGTGGAATCAGGCTCTCGCCAAAATAATAAAGAGTGACGAAACTTGCTTTTTTCCCCAGGTTGGGAATTTTTATCAATTTTTTTTAATTTTTGGCCCAACACCTTTCATGCTCATTAAAGAACTCATTTCTGTGAGGGTTTTTCTGAAAAACGTTCCTTAAAGGCACAACAATTGTAATTTTTCAGTTACCACGGACTCTTAAGTTTAGGAAATAAATAATCTTTGGCGGCCATTTTCTCACTAATTTTACTTCTGAAAACAGGTGACCCCTACCTCCTTTCGCAAGTATCTCAACTTGTATTCAAGATAAATGGATATTTTTTAAATTCAAATAAAGACAAGTGAACAAGCTTTAAGATGATAGCAATAACTCAACATGCCAAAAATTTGACGAGAGCCTGATTCCACCCCACTGCCTCACATTAAACAAATGGAAATATTTTGGTGTCCCTTGTTTGCCTCTACTCCCTTCCCCCTGGTCGTAAAAGAATGATTACGGGATGTAAGGCTCACGCACAAATGGTCTCGAAGTTCAATAAGAGCCGCGGTTCGACAATATTACCAAACCATCCCCTAAAATGACCCATGATGCTTACAATAAATCTCGTGGGCTCTTTCAGTAGTTAGTTTTCCATTGAGAAAAAAACCCAACAGATTCTTAGATCCAGTTCTTGAAAGAGATTCAGTTCATCATTATTTTATCTAAACTGAACAGAATAGATCCCTAGCAATTGTTACTTATTTCTGCGTGTTAGTCTCCGGTTTCCCGTCAGCATGCTTATATTCAACCCGTTTGCATTCACATTTTCTATTAACAGTTTTATTGAGCCACTTTAGAGCAAATCAATATCCTGCATTTCTGTGAGAAACAGTGTTAATTCCTGAACGTTTTAACAACCTGGGCAACACCCAATAAGCATTCTATCTAATAAGCAAGTCTTCCTCCCTTCCCAACGATTTCTGTCCAGACTTTCCCACCGATCGCAAAGGGAGCAACGAAAAACCGTATGATGAAACAAATCCAACCTATATGAAATCCAGCAGAGTTTCACTTAACCCCTTGTTCTGCGATTTATTTTTTTGTTGCCCTGCGTTCAAACAGGCAAACCAGGCACTATGAAGAAGGTGTTACGTGTAATCAATAGAAAAACAATTGTGAGGCAGCGTGGTGGAATCAGGCTTTCGTCAATTTTGGGGCATGTAGAGTTATTGGTATCATCTTAAAGCTTGTTCACTTGTCTTTATTTGGATGGAAAAAAATATCCATTTACCTTGAATACAAATCGAGATATTTGCGAATGAAGGAGGTCGGGGTCACCTGTTTTCAGAGGTAAAATTAGTGAGAAAATAGCCGTCAAAGATTAGTTATTTCCTTAGCTTAAGAGTCCGTGGCAACTTAAAATTTATATTTATTGTACCTTTAATCAACGTTTATTTTTAGAAAAATCCACACAGAAATGAGTTCTTTAATGGGCATGAAAGGTGTTGAACCAAAAAACAAAAATTTGACAAAAATTCACAAACCTGCAGAAAAAAGTTTCTTCACTTTGATTATTTTGACGAGAGCCTGATTCCACCACGCTGCCTCACAATAATCCATCCCCCAAACTGTCTGGTACAGTGAGCTGTGGTAGTAGACACCAGGCGCCAAATACTTCAACATAGTAAGTTAAGGACAACCTTTACAGACAGCCCTGATTTTTTTTAATCCGAAAAAAGACAGCAAGAAATATTTCATAATGTTTAGCTTTGAAAGTGTTAATGGGTTACCGATGCGTACTGCAATGCTTCCTAAAGGAGCAAAACCAACACGTGCCGCACGGAAATCCTCGGGGAATTTTAGCAAAATTTGCCGTTTTTATTAACTTTTGTGCGCGTGCGCATGCGCGACACCACGGACAGTCCTGAGTAAAATGTTCTGGGGCATGTCACAAACGTGTGTACGGGCTCCAACTGTGCTCACTTATTTGGTGGCAATATAAGCGGCATTTTGGGCAAAATACAGTATCGCATCAACATGCCACCCAGAGGAAAGCTGAGAGACTTTGATCGTGCTAGAGCTATGGCATGGCTACAGGATGGAGTTGGAGCCCGAGAAGATGCCAGAAGTTTTGCAGTGTCACACTCTGTCATTTTCCGCTTGAGGCAGCGCCATCACGCCACTGGATCAGTCCAAGAACCCCCACATGTAGGTCGACCCCAGAAGAGTGTTTGCAAATGGTCCTTAACTTATGATGAAGTCTGTAATTGCTCGTTTAACTGGTTTGAAATATAAGGAGGTCAGAGTATACCTCAACGTGCAGAGTTCGAATCTTGTGACGATACGGGGCCCGCATGAGTCCTTACCTTCCCTGGCAACGCCTGTTCCCCCCCCCCC
>NW_004797537.1:671063-677142 GCF_000002075.1 Aplysia californica | reverse complement strand
GGGGAAGAAGAGTAAAGGATTTTCAGGATCAAATTCCGCCAGCTGTGCTAAAGTTTCCTTCTCTAATTATACTCTCCTTTGTCCTTGTTTTCTATTCTATAGCACTATTCTGCCATCTTGTTACCTGCTTTTACAACAACCCCCCCCCCTATTCCCGACCCTGGCCTCCTCTGTGCTTCTCTCCCCGTTAGTCAAGACTCTTTCTACTGCTATTCCAAACTCCTTACTGCTGTCTTTGAGCCACACTCCCGATCTTTGGTTTGGTAAGATCAAATACTAAGCCTTCTTGGATAAGGGAAAAAACTCCTGGGTCCCTTGGGGGTCCCAAAATCGATAACAGTTGGCTGAGGCCGCTACTACGGACAACTTTTTAAATTGATTCCTAGCAAAACTGAAAATACAGGGTGATCCCAGAAAAAATGTACAATATGTTGGGTAAATATTTTCCTTCGCAAAGAAGCTTAGACTTTCAAATGTGTACACAACATTCGGAAATCAAAAGGAATTTGGCTGATATTCAATTTAGATGAATCCACGAATAGTTTTAATCTATATAGCGCGTAAAAAAACCCAACCTATTTTCAGCTGTAGTGCCAATCTTACAGCATGACGCACTAGTTTGCATTAGGCTTACCATTAAAAGTTCCAAAGATCGCGCATTATTGCAAGCTATAGTCTAGCCGGCAAACAGAAGTTTGCAGCTATTGTTTTTTCTTAAAGTTTCCTTTGCCTGCTGAGAGCAGGGTTAAGATTAGTAAAGAGCAGCGAGCTTTTTCTTTTGAGCGTAACCTCGCTACCAACTCATTTCCTAAGGTATTGAAATAGGTGCCCACAAGGCCTTGTTTACTGTCAGGGGTGGAGATGTTCTATCAGTAAGTGCCTGTAGAGAATCAAACTAAAAATTCACAGAAAAAACGACCAATTCAGGTTAAATACACCCCATTCGCATCATTTCAACCGTCACCAGGGTGCGGAATTCAGTAGATGAGTCTTTTGAGACGTCTGTCCACAGACGACGTCTGCAGCTAGGACTTTCCCAAAACTCAAAGGTCTGCTTTTTCAAGGCAGATCTTCATCTATAACTGTACAAGGGTTAACATGGGTCAGAGGATAGCAATGCGTTCATGATTCCTCGGTCGTCTTGAAAAGCGTAAATATTTCCTGGATGACATTTGTTTTCGTGGCAAAGCCCATATTAACCTTTCAGGTTATGTTAACTCCCCAAATGCTGTCTATTGGGCACCCCTCCCCCCACCCGCCCTACAATGATCTCTAGAAGCCACTCCATACTGTAAGCTGTCCAGTGTTTGTGGCTTTAAGCACCCATGGTTTGGGTGGATCCTTTGTTGGCCACCATTGAACGTTGCGAACGACGCGTTAAAATGCGTGGAATCAAACGAGGGACGTCCGAGGGTATAGTACACTGGTTCTACAAATTCCAGATTTTCTAAATACATGTATTGGAGGGTTTTTTTCAAACATTTTTTTTTTGATAATTTAAAAAACGGCCAAGGATCCATAGCAGAAGGAAATAAACTAAACATATAACACTGATGAAACAACATATACAGCACAATTTGTGTGGTGGACTTTATGAGGTGTGGTTATTCTTTAGTATCATTCTTTGAAGAAGTAAATTTTTGCTCTCGGTGTTAGTTAAATTCCTTATTTAAGCCGATCGTTATGATGGAATTCCATTACAGCAACCAGATTCGTAACAAACAAAATTGGGGAAAAAGTATCTTTCTATTGCATCTATAGTATTCCTAATTGGGTGGTTGTTTCCTTCAACATGTTCTCAAGACTACATTATCTCCAAAACTATAGCGCTATAAAGAAGAATTTTATACGATATTTCTGAGAGTATGAACTCTATAGCTTGCCAAAACAAGTTTGATTTAATGGTAACCTTTAGCAAGTTTAAAATACCATGTAAAATCTAAGAGAACTGGCATCTCCATGACAACCAGTATGGATTGGAAATGTCTTTCGAAGCAATAAAATATCCACTGCCCAGGGGTATAGCATTGAAAATATCGGCCCTCTCTCCAGAAAAAAGAAAAATGCACGAAATCTCATTTTCTTTACGCATATCGTATTGGAATGATTTGAAATGGCACGAGACAAACAGAAACCTTTCAGATCTAGCTTGGCGCTTGTTTGTCCCCCGGTGACTGAGAGCATAACGGGCTCATTTTCTATCAAAATTTCCACTTCACATTACATCTATGCTCAAGTCGCTTTTTTTCTTCATCGTATTTTTTCATCATTATCATCTAGGGAATAACGTGTATGACATTTAAATCAGCACAAGTTTATTGATTGCCGAGTACTAAACAGTTTACTTGTACCCTTTTGGATCGGATGGCTGTGGTGTAGCGGTTAGGCGCTTCGCTGTCGCACGCAGGAAGCCCAAGTTTGATTCCCGACTGGGGAGAAGAACTTTTTGAATATCTCGGTCTTTCTGCTGGGATGTTGTATCCCTCTTATCCCGAGTTGGAAGAGTGCCTCCTAAATGTGAGGCAGTGTGGTGGAATCAGACTCTCGTCAAAATAATCAAAGTGAAGAAACTTGCATTTTTCCGCAGGTTTGTGAATTTTTATCAAATTTTTGTTTTTGGGCTCAACACCTTCACGCCAATTAAAGAACTCATTTATGTGTGGATTTTTCTGAAAAACATTGATTAAAGGCACAAAAAAATGCAACTTTTCAGTTACCAGGGACTCTTAAGCTAGGAAATAGTCAATCTTTTGCAGCCATTTTCTCACTAATTTTACCTCTGAAAACAGGTGACCCCCACGTCCTTCTTTCTCAAATATCTCGACTTGTATTAAAATAAATGGATATTACTTTCATCCAAAACAAGACAAGTGAACAAGCTTTAAGATGATACCAATAACTCTACATGCCCAAAAATTTACGAGAGCCTGATTCCACCACGCTGCCTCACAAATGCTCTAACGTGTGTCGTTGTGATGGCAAAAACACCTACATCATTATCAACATTTGTTCCTGCCGGAATGTTCATGCATAGAACAGCAAGAAAGTTGCAATTTTCTCGAATATATTTTGTTAGCATCAACATTTGAAAAAAATAACATTTTTGAACTGTTCAAGTGGAATTTCAAGAAAAACAGTATTCTTTGTTTAAATCTTTTTGTTTCTCGCATAATGGAATTTCCAGACTTGGGGGAGACGCGTTTTTATTAAATTTCTTTTCTTAAAGGCCAGCGAAGTTTTTCCAGGCCAAATTTAGCTAATTTTTAAAAGTCTGGACTGTGAGGCTGGGTTTCATTCCTACCGCACAAACTAGCCCTGAAAATGTCATTTCGCAGCTTTGAATGTCACTCAGTTATTGTCGTCACGTTTGAGCTCGGAAAAGGGATTAGATCAGCCGCAACCTCAATATCGCACTTTCTCAATATCTTAACGGCTTATACCCAACAGACACCCAGTCTGGTCAACCACAAAAACTGGTGCCTTTGACGTATTGGTTTGTTCCTTGGCTGTGTTCGCTAAAGACGTGAGATTGAATCCCACGACAGCCGACCATCAAGTACACAGTAGACACAACCCGTCTCCTAAATGGCCTAGATTGAGTCAGTGCGGATTTATTTAGAACACCCACAATCATTTCTTAAAAGACGATACACATAATTTGAAGGATACCTCCTCGCCCACTTTGCAGAAACTGCGTATTGGTGAAAGCCATTTATGTCAGATGATTATCTTTCATCTTGGCAAAAAGAGATTCTATTTTAACAGGTTATCAACATTTATTTTGGTGTTTTTATTCCCTACTATGGATGAAAAGGGGTAGGGGTGGACACATAGAAATATTGAGGAAGAGAGAAAGTAAAGAGCGGATGAAAAAAGGCACAAAAAAGGAGGGAGAATGAGAGGTACGTTTTCCTTTTCACTTTGAAAGTTTTCTTATTCACTGAGCTTCTTGGACAATCTACTCGTAAAAGCATAATGGTTCAGAACGTAACTCTATAATCTTTTGTCCTGCTTCCTAACCCTGTTTTGTATCGCCATAATAGTTTGTCTTGTTTTCCAGAAGTATCGCATTATTCTGATTTAAGTTAAGAGGGGACTAACACGGTTTGTTAAGAGGTGCAAACACCCTTACATAGTAATACGTGTATAATTGTGAGGCAGCGTGGTGGAATCAGGCTCTCGTCAATTTTTGGGCATGTAGGGTTATTGGTACCATCATAAAGCTTGTTCACTTGTCTTTATTTGGATGAAAAAAATAACCATTTATCTTGAATTTGAATACAAGTTGAGATATTTGCGAATGAAGGAGGTGGGGGTCACCTGTTTTCAGAGGTAAAATTAATGAGAAAATGTCCACCAAAGATAAGTTATTTCCTTAGCTAAAGAGTCCGAGGTAACTGAAAATTTACATTTTTGGTAGCTTTAATCAAGTTTTTCAGAAAAGTTCTCACAGAAATGAGTTCCTTAATGGGCATGAAAGGTGTTGAGTCAAAAAACAAAAGTTTAATAAAAGTTCACAAACCTGTGAAAAAATGCAAGTTTCTTCACTTTGATTATTTTGACGAGAGCCTGATTCCACCACGCTGCCTCACATTTGTTAACTCCAGTTCGACGTGTCTGCCGTTTGGCATACGCATGACTTTCTGGAAAGAGGTGGGTATGACAAACCACTGTCCAATGACACTGTGTGGTGGTAAATGGTAATCGCCGAATTTTCTCTCATCGCTGAGAGAAATGTTCAATTTTCATACCTTAAATACGACATTTTGAAACGAATTTTACCATTATATTCTATTATAAAAAATGTGGATTGAAAGCTTATCTATTTTTATATGAAAATTCCTTAACAGTATTGATAATAGTTTACGATTAATGCGACAACTCTTGGAACTTCTTTCAGCGACCGAGCAAAAACGAAACGAGAATCGTTTGGAGCGCGTCATGCCGGCGCGCCGTCTACATAATATCTTCTTTCTGTTCGTCTTTTTGAGTGTGTACGTGTTTAAGGCGCTCGTAACTGCCTAAGGTCATAGGAACGCCAGGTACACATTCAACTTTTCAGTTGGTAAACTTTAAATTTTGCCCGGCTGGCGGCGGAAATCTGCTTTTATCGATTATGGACCAGCAAGGGATCTTCAACGCACGCAACTTGCACACAGTACCTCCTAGAGTTTTGGTCCTTTCCTGAGAAGTCTAGATGTTAGATCGTACTTGCTATAGAACGTGAGGACGACAGCAGACGACAGAATATTGCTAGAGAGCATGAAAGGTGGTGAAAGGAGAAAATGTTAGAGAAGGAAATGTTCCGTCGCTGTCCGGATTCGAACCTGGGACCTATTGGATGAGAGGCGAACACCGTAATCTCTCGACCACGAGCGTCCCCCATCTACACAAGATATTTTGTCTGGATATTTAGAAGAAACGGAAGTCGCATAGAATAAAAGGACTGATTGCTTTAGAAGAATCACAACAGGATATTATAATAAAGGCGTGTATACGTAGGATCTAGAGCTGAAAAGTCAATCAGTAGAATAAAGAAACCCAGGATCATCACTACCCCAGATGAAAGCTCGACGCAAGCAAGGTGCTTTGAAAATGATTCACTCCCTGTTTTTCGATCCCAAAGGTATGATTTTGAACTAGCTAGTTTCCGTTGGAACAAGATAATACTAAGATCAGATAAGATAAGATAAGATACATCTTTATTGTCCAAATCCTGGCACATTGGTTTGGTGTTCCACAACGAGTACACACACACACACACACACACACACACACACACACACGCGCGCGCGCGCACACACACACACACAAACACACACACGTACACACGTGCACACACATGCACACCCAAGTAGGCTTACAATCACATGCATAATATAAATGAGCAGCAATATAAACAATAATAATCGTAAGCTAGACACACACTCAATGTTATTTTGATGCATGCTCTAAGGTCGTAAGTACACTAAACAAGATGGTTAAGATGGAAGCATTTTGATAGATGATGGTAAAAATGACCTTCTGTGTCTTTCTTTGTTACAGATCAGAAGCATGGATCTTTTACTTGTGACTGATG
>NW_004797537.1:663563-666063 GCF_000002075.1 Aplysia californica | reverse complement strand
CACTGGACAAGACATCGTTAGATTCGCTGGTGAGCACTTCACGAGAGTTTCATGTAAGACAGGTCCATGTACGCTGGGTGACAGTCTGGGAGTGTGTATATACGTGTCTATGTGTGTGTGTGTGTGTGTGTGTGTGTGTGTGTGAGTGTGAGTGTGTGTGTGTGTGTGTGTGTGTGAGAGAGAGAGAGAGAGAGAGAGAGAGAGAGAGAGAGAGAGAGAGAGAGAGAGAGAAATAGAAAGGGGAGAGGGAGACAGAGAGGAGGAGAGAAAGAAAGAATAAGGGAAAGGGAAGAGGAGTATGTTGTCTACATATTATATTGTGTGATTGTGTGCGTGTGCGTGTGTATGTGTGTGTGTGTGTGTGTGTGTGTGTATGTGTGTGTGTGTGTGTATGTGTGTGCGTATGTATGTGTGTGTATGTGTATGAAATATATATATATATATATATATATATATATTTATATATATACATGTTATATTATATATGTACACATACACACACACACACATATATATATATATATATATATATATATATATATATATATATATATATATATATACGTGTTACATACATGCATACATTTATATATATATATATATATATATATATATATATATATATATATATATATATATATATATCATAGATTTATACTACTAGGCACTAGATACAGTACGCCCCTCTCTCACCTTGCTGCGCGATGGCCAAATTCGACAGCGGCGTCCGACATTTTTCTTGATTTCCACCTGTGTGAAGGCGTTCCTGCTAAAGCGGTGGGTCGGCATGTTGTTCTCTCTCTTACACAATAAGGTGGCGTCGGTAGCCTAGTGGTTAGGCTAGCGGACTCGTAATCGTGAGATTGCGGGTTCTGGGGTTCGACCCTCAGCTCGGTCCGACGTCGTGTCCTTGGGAAAGACACTTTACACGAACTTCCCACTTGGCTCGGTCCTATCAGAGACGGACGTTAAACTAGGAGGTCCCGCCTCTTAAGTAACCTAATAGTGTTGATGGGGACGTTAAACGTATACCATTTCACCATACACAATAAGGGAGGCTTTGCTTTTGTTTAGTTCTTTTTTTATCACATGGGCGCCGTGGTGTACATACTCATATCTTGAGTACTAGGAAGAAGTAGTACCGCGTACTTTGTACACCTACGTCTACTTTGTTTGTTTTAGTAGAGGTTTTACGGCGCTCGCAACTACATAAGGTCATATGAGCGCCAGAAGATTAGAGGTGTTACAAGAGAGTAACAAACATAAAAAAGAAGAAAGGGAGATACGGACGATAGATGTTTGATAGGAAAGAAGAAGCAGACCACACCAGAGCACCCGCCAACCACGCGCACTAGGTCTACAAATAGATCTAAATGTACAGGTTTGACTGTATTATTAAATCGATAGAGATAGAAAGGCTTTGAAGCAAAACAAAGAAACAAAAATAACATCAAAACAACTCTATTTCTTCGCCAGCATTTTAACTACGTGATGGTTGATTTCTTATTGACTGAATCATACATACAGGCTTATGACTGTTCTTGTTTAATATCTTAAATCAGTGTGTCAAGTGAGTGAAACTAGAACCTCAGATTAGTAGATCTAGCTTGGATTTTGTGATGTTTAAGTAAGTAATTAAACACAAAGGCGAGGCAAAATTGCAGCGGTTGGATCTTATATTAATTAAATGAATGGTGGGCGTTGATCAGACCAGGCTCCTAATCTTTTCGAATATTTTCTTCAAATATAGATCTGGATCTAATTTGACTATATCATTGTTATCAATCGTATTGTTACCAGTGAAAAGAAAGAGGGGTTCCTTTGGAGGCTTTCTTAGTGCACTGATAGACACATTAAACTGAAGCCTATTTGGAGGGACAGAAACATCACGCACAGCTAAAAAATTAGACTATTGCGTTCACTGGTCATTTCAATATTTTTATACGGCTGCGAGTCATGGACACTAACAGCAGAATTAGAGAAAAAGATTCAGACCACAGAGATAAGATGTTACCGCAGACTCCTTGACATCTCGTACAACGACCACGTTTTAAATGCTGAAGTACGAAAGAGAATCACCAGCGTAGTGGGGCAATATGAAGATCTACTGACCACAGTGAAGAGACGAAAACTAAAATGGTATGGGCATGTCACAAGATCCACAGGACTTGCCAAAACAATCCTGCAAGGAACTGTACAAGGAAAGAGAAAAAGAGGAAGGCAGAGAAGGAGATGGGAGGACAACATTACAGAGTGGACAGGAAAGACGATGGGTGACAATCTGAGGAGAGCAGAGGACAAAAATAGATGGCGAGAGCTGGTTTTCCAATGCAGTGGTGCCCCAACGGTTGCCCCAACCACGAGATAGAAGAAGAAGAAGAAGACACATCAGTGTTGCACCATCCTTTCTGGTTTCCTTTTCCACATCCAGACAAACCAGACGTTTACTGGTGATGAAATTACTGTGAGAAAGTCTCTTTGGCTGTAAGACGTTCATCCA
>NW_004797537.1:651063-658563 GCF_000002075.1 Aplysia californica | reverse complement strand
TTCCCTTGATCTACCAAGACAGTGTTAGCTGCTTTGTTGAGTTCGGTTGTTTTCTGGCATAGCCATCGCAATACGAATACAGCATTCACTCATCCTTTCTTTTTCTCTGAGAGAATTTCACGGAGTCTGCTTATGAGTCGTATAAGGGTCACCCGTAAGCAGGAGATGGTATTTGTGATAATGAAGCACAATTAAGTGTTTTGCACACCGCCCAGTGGCACATTTATAATGGACGTCTATTAAGATGTATACAGCCCACGTATTTTGGGTAGTTTCGACTTCGTCTATGTTCCCAAATTTGAAGAGAGTAACAACGAGTAGTTTGTTACGTTAGGTGCTTCGAGCCTATTCAAGAGTTGATTGTTGTAATTTCACAGTCTTTCCCTCGCAATTTGTCGCACCATGATCCCCAAGGCCATGCCCTCAATACTTGACAAGGCTTCACACGCCCACCATTTCAGTGACATCCCGTGCATCGTCCTACTAGCATAACCTCAGGCAAGCCTCTCGTGTCTTCACTGGTAAGTAGTTGGACTTTGAAAAAACATAATGATAAACAGGGATGTGGGGTGGCTGGATAATGACTTCGACAACTGTTGAAAGAAGTAATAGGAAAGAGGGTTAAAGGAAAAAAACAAAAGGTTTGATGATGATGATGATGATGATGATGATGATGATGATGATGATGATGATGATGATGATGATTTTTTTTCGTTTCCTTAATGAGCCTGACGGACTCCATGAAGAAATCTTCGAGCAAGAGCGAGGCTACTTTTGGGCTCCATTGTCAATATGCTTAGTGGCACCTCCACTCACCAAATAACTCCATTCGAATTGCCAGTGTTCCTGGACATTCAAACATATGTGAGGCAGTGTGGTGGAATCAGGCTCTCGTCAAAATAATCAAAATGAAGAAACTTGCATTTTTCCGCAGGTTTGAGAATTTTTATCGAATTTTTGTTTTTTAGCTCAACACCTTTCATGCCCATTAATAAAGTAATTTCGGTGTGAATTTTTCTGAAAAACTTAGATGAAAGGCATAAAAAAGTAAATTTTCAGTTACCACGGATTTTTAAGCTAAAGAAATAACTATTCTTTTGGCGGCCATTTTCTCTCTATTTTTCCTCTGAAAACTGGTGACCCCCACCTCCTTCTTTCGCAAATGTCTCGACTAGTATTCAAGATAAAAGGATATTGTTTTCATACAAATAAAGACAAGTGAAAAAGCTTTTAGATGATACCAATAACTCTACTGGCCCAAAAATTGACGAGAGCCTGATTCCACCACGCTGCCTCACATATGTTTGACATCCTTGATGATAATGATGGTGATGATGATGATGATGATGATGATGATGATGATGATGATGATGATGATGATGAGGATGATGAGTGGTGGAAGTGTCCAGGATGATGACGACTGGATGAACGAGACAGCTATCATACAAATTATAGTCATCAACACACTGTTACTGGGAATGACAAGGGACCCAAACTTTATTGCCAAATATAATTTATATAAGGCCTGTACTAAAATTAGACATCAGTAACAAAACAATATCTCAGTGTTGCCAATGCCGTTCATGAATGAAGGGGGCATTTGTACAAGTAATGTCAATGTACACGTATCATGAAAACAGGGAGACTCGAGACATTGCTTAGCAATACAATACTATACATACATAACAATTCCAGAATAATCCCAAAAGGTAAATTTTATTGCTCTGTACCATTTCAAACAAATGAAAAACAAATAAAACAAATGCTCCACCCCCATATATATATGCAGGGCGATCCAAAAAAATATTGCCTCAATACTGAAGCTTCACTTTTCATATTTGAATACAATATTTGGAAGTGAAAAATAATTAATATGATATTCATTTTAGATAATTCCACAGAACAGTTTGTCTATTTGGCGCATTGAAAAGAAAACCCTTTTGCAGCTTTGCTCTCATTTTTGAAGTATGAATTACCAGATCGCATTGGACCTAGCACCAAAAGTCGCAAATACAGCTACAGAGTAGCATAACAGACCTACAGAAGTTGGAGTTATTGTTTGACTCAAGTTTCCTTGGCCTTCTGAGATCATTGTTGAGTTAAATAAAGAGCGGAGAGCCTTTTGTTTTGAACATTACCTCGCCACCAGTATGTTTCATTACCTCGCCACCAGTATGTTTCATTACCTCGCCACCAGTATGTTTCATTACCTCGCCACCAGTATGTTTCATTACCTCGCCACCAGTATGTTTCATTACCTCGCCACCAGTATGTTTCATTACCTCGCCACCAGTATGTTTCATTAGTTTTGCAAAAGGTAAGGAAGTAAAGTGCCATCGAGTCCTTCTTTGATGTCATAGGTAGAGATGTACAGTATGGATATATGTGAGGCAGCGTGGTGGAATCAGGCTCTCGTCAAAATAATCAAATGAAGAAACCTGCATTCTTCCACAGGTTTGTGAATTATTATCACATTTTTGTTTTTTGGCTCAACACCTTTCTTGCCAATTATAGAACTCATTTCTGTGTGGATTTTTCTGAAAAACATTGATTAAAGGCACACAAAAATGAATTTTCAGTTACCACAGGCTATTAAGCTAAGGAAATAACTAAACTTTGGTGGCCATTTTCTCACTAATGTTTCCTCTGAAAACAGGTGACCCCCCGCCTCCTTTAAGTGCAAGTATCTCAACTTATATTCAAGATAAATGGATACTTTTTTCATCCAAATAAAGTCAGGTGAACAAGCTTTAAGATGATACCAATAACTCTACATGTCCAAAAATTGACGAGAGCCTAATTCCACCACGCTGCCTCACATATGGAGAATCAGACCTAAAACGTCTCAGACAAAACTAACACTTCCGGTCGAAAACGCCCCATTCCCACCCATTGAAACGTCACCAGGGTTAAGAATCCAATATTCGAGTCCCATGAGACATCTTTTGCCAGAGACTGCAGCTTTTGAACTTTCCTACACCTCAACAGCCCGCATTATATAGGCAAATCTTCACCTACGACAGTACCATCTTCCTGTTCGCTGGGCTGGCATGGACAAGAGGATTACAATGCTTTCATGATTTCTTAATCGTCTTGAAAAGCGTGAACATCTCGTAATGATATTAATTGATTCCGTGGCAAAACCCATTTTTACCTTTTATTATACATTTAATATGTAATCTCCATAAATGCTGTCTAATGGGCACCCAACCGACCCCAGTAATATCTCTAAAAGCCACCCCGTACAGAAAGGTGGACAGTTGGGGGTGGATGTATGTACTCATAGTTTGGCGCGTCCTGCTGTTTGGCCACCACTGAACATTTCGAACGACGCGTTAAAATGTGTCGAGTCCAAAAGAAGACAATGACAGTACTGGTTCAAGGAATTGCAGGACAAAAATTGCGTTGTTAACTCTATAAGACACATGAAATACTGTTTTAATTATTACAGGGGACACATTAAATTCTAAAAAGAATAGGAAAAAATTAAAAAGCAAACAAATCGTTTCATACCTTTTCTTACAAGATTTAAAAAAAAAATTGGTGCACTTTGCAATTACGAGTGTTTTACTATCCGCCATTTTTGTTTTCGACAATACATTGACCTTTATGAATTATATCATAAACAAGTTCCTTTTGATTGAGATACGTCTGTTCCAAATTTTACAAATATAGAACATTTTTTGTGCGAGACATTCAGAAAACAGTCGTAAATATATATGTATATATATATATATATATATATATATATATATATATATATATATATATATTATGTGTGTGTGTGTCTGTGTGTGTGTGTGTGTCTGTGTGTGTGAGCATGTTTTATATTTACTTATCATCCAAAGTTTGATGGGGCGTTGTTCTTAAATAATGAGTTTACATTTCTTTCCACATTACAGGAGTGCTTTACAGTACAAATCCTACTTCGACACACAAATCCGTATACATATCGCTGTAGTTTTGTGTGCATTCAGACGACATGCTTTTAACCAATAGAACGTCGATATTTGTGGCCAACATGGTGATAGCAAGGTTTACAAAGAGTACATTTGTGAGGCAGCGTGGTGGAATCAGGCTCTCGTCAATTTTTGGGCATGTAGAGTTATTGGTATCACCGTAAAGCTTGTTCACTTGTCTTTATTTGGATGAAAAAAATATCCATTTATCTTGAATACAAGTCGAGATATTTGCGAATGAAGGATTTAGGGGTCACATGTTTTCATAGGTAAGATTAGTGAGAAAATGGCCGCCAAAGAATAGTTATTTCCTTAGTTTTAAGAGTCCGTGGTAACTGAAAATGTACATCTTTTGTGCAATTAATCAACGTTTTTCAGAAGAATCCACACAGAAATGAGTTCTTTAGTGGGCATGAAAGGTGTTGAGCTTAAAAAAAAAAAGTTTTTAAAAAATTCACAAACCAACAGAATAAAGCAAGTTTCTTCGCTTTGATTAGTTTGACGAGAGCCTGATTCCACCACGCTGCCTCACATTTGCCTAAGTTTATTCAGATGCTTTTAAGGACCAGTGGGCTAACCAAGATTTCGAGGGTTTCCAGAAATCTTGACCTACACCAAAAGTGGACATTGCAGTAACTCTAGGAGAAGTTTGGTTTCATTGGTTGGTATATTTGTTTGGTTATAGAGAAAACTCTTCTTGTCTTTTAAAGAAACTGAACAAGGGTCCAAAAACGTTACCTTCGATTTGCTCGAAACATTTTTCCTGATAGCCCGCTTGTGTTTAAAAGTGACCATTTTTGTTCCAACATTCGTCTTATCGCCTCCAAAACTAGCAAAGGTGCTCTTGGAACACACAAAACAAATTCAGACTAGGCTACTGGATCCGACACAGCCAGCGCCTCCCCCACCCCCAATCCCAAACCAGGCCTTCTGAAGCAAACACGTTATTTTTAAAGTAGATGACAAAGAGTAGCAGCAAAATTGACAAAAAGGCACAAGGTTTACGCTCGCACACGGGTTCTATTTATTGAATAAATCTTTGACTTTAATTAAGTTGAAATATTTCTTGCTAAACAGAACATAGATATATAGATAGAATGATAGAATGATAGATAGATAGATAGATAGATAGATAGATAGATAGATAGATAGATAGATAGATAGAATAAGCACAGAGATCTTATAATCCTACAGTGACATAATAAGTTCAATCTTGAATTAATTTCGAGCAGAAAATGGCAGTACCGGCGAGCGTTGACCTACTCTGAGTGGAAATGTAACCACAACTAGCCATTACTCAATGAGCAATGCGAATTTCGATTAAAATCGTACTCAAGCCTGAAGGTTCATTGTACCCAGGTGTTGCCTTCAGCGAGGTTGTGTGTTGTTGTCGTTGTTGTTGTTGTTGCTGTTTTTGTTGTTGTTGTTGTTGTTTTCATATATTCCTTTAGCTGCGAGCATTTCGCCCTTGGCAGCGCAATGCCTCACTCAAGTAACCACATGTCCTTATCATCTGGTCAACGCCAGAGTAGAGCAGGCTTTGTAAGTCTGTAGGTTTGTGTAGGAGCCTGAGTCAAAGAACTGCCAGATTTGGGCAGTGAAGGAGAAGATGTTCAACGGTCTCCTCGTGGTAGTCACAGTGCCTGCAATGGGGTTCCCACATGGGGTTAATTCTGTTTATGTGCTTGTTGGTGTGTAAGTGTCCTGTGCAGGCTCTGAACATCAATGTCTGATCGGCTTTACCTAGAACATTCTTTGGGTCTTTAGGGTTGGGTTTGTCCATGTACCCGAAGAGAGAGCGTCCTGTTTCTGCGGCGGTTGTGTGTAAAAATACATTGCAAATTAACTCATCATCATCCAGTGCCAGATCTGCGACAGACATCAGTGATCATGGTTTTCCATTCATTCCTTTGCTCGGACGCTCTAAAAAAAGCTACGTTTCCTTGATCTTTTCCTGTTACCCATTTGTTTAGGTTCCCTAAGTATGTTGTTCTTGGCCTACCCCTGCCTCGCTTGCCCTCAATTTTGCCAGTGAGAGCTGAAATTAACTATTTAACATAATATTGGGAAAAGTTGGGTGAAAAGAGTGAGATGTAGAAGAAAAACCTCTTAGAGGTAATAGTAGGCTACATTTAAAGTCTAATGATACAACCTGTGCCCTTCTTTTTTATGTTTGTTACTCTCTTGTAACACCTCTAATCTTCTGGTGCTCATATGACCTTATGCAGTTGCGAGTGCCGTAAAACCTTACTAAAACTACACAAGCTGTGTCAAACAAAGTCCACTGTTCATACTGCGGTAACCAGGGTATCTCATTCACAAAACAGTCGGTGAAGATTTTTTTCCTTCCTTCATCACAGGGACGAATGCCCGCCTTCCAAATGACCTGTCTTACATTTTTAAACATCCTTCAAGATTAATTCAGTAAAAAAAAATACTCTAATACCACTTCGGGATAGATTTTTCAGTGCTGGGGAAATGTTCAGGGATTTTTTTCTACGTCACGTTAATTCTGCTCAAACTTCTATCCACAAAACAAGCTCAGGTTCTTTAACCTTTAACCTTAACTTGGTCATGCAATTACATTGTTCCAATATTTGGCCGTCATTGCTCATTTCATAATGTATGTACATTCCCCACTCAGTGGCTTTCTTTCTCTCGTTCTTTTTATCGTTCGCTCTCTCTCTCTCTCTCTCTCTCTGTATCTATCTCTCTCTCTGTCTCTCTCTCTCTCTGTCTGTCTCTCTCTCTCTGTCTCTCTCTCTGTCTCTCTGTCTCTCTCTCTCTCTCTCTCTCTCTCTCTCTCTCTTCTTTCCTTTTCTCTCTTTTTTTCTGTATCTCCAACATGACAAATTGTAAATTATATAACATGGATACAAATAATATATACTATTATTCTTTTTTATGCGTAAATATATTATACAAACTTAATGAGCAAAGACAGATAGATAGATAGAAAGAATTAGCGAGCATATTAGTGAATAGTCTTATATGGGGTGCCCACTACGGATGGGATCCCTCGACTCGATCGCTTCAAATACAAACTTGTTTGTTTTCAGTTTCAGGCGATCGAGTCGGGCGGTCGGCCCGATCCAGCCGTAGTGGGCACCCCGTATTACATTGGCATAATGCGATCAAATTTTAATTAACTTCGAGCAGACAAAAGTCCGATCGATCCATGCGACTACTATACGTCGCAAGCAGTAAGTATTTTTAAGATTCAATTTCTATGTCCGCGCATGCACAACGAACTGTTGACTGTGTGACCCAGGCCAAGAGAAATACCAGTGACAAACAGAATCCAGTTAAATGTTTTTTGTTTGATTTTTCAGTTTAAAGCAAGTGGTCACCATGACGGCCATATTTGCAGGCCAATCAAAAGTGCTTTAGTCTAACAGCTGCCCTTAAAACACCATGAAAGCTGTTACTCTCCTAATGATTAAAGGGCAAGGAGCTCGATACTGTCGAAGGAAATGTGTGTGTGTGTGTGTGTGTGTGTGTGTGTGTGTGCGTGTGTGTGTGTGTGTGTGTGTGTGTGTGC
>NW_004797537.1:647222-650097 GCF_000002075.1 Aplysia californica | reverse complement strand
GATGGTACTATTGGTGTCAGAGTTCCGAGAGTGAACGAAACATCGATGGTACTATTGGTGTCAGAGTTCCGAGAGTGAACGGAACATCGATGGTACTATTGGTGTCAGAGTTCCGAGAGTGAACGAAACATCGATAGTACTATTGGTGTCAGAGTTCCGAGAGTGAACGAAACATCGATGGTACTATTGGTGTCAGAGTTCCGAGAGTGAACGAAACATCGATGATACTATTGGTGTCAGAGTTCCGAGAGTGAACAACCCGACGTCACCGCTCCGACCTAGCGAGAGATTCAGAAGAGGGGAGGAAAGTATTCAATGAAAAACGACGTGCTCAGTTTGTGGTCGCGTGAGTGGATCCAGTCCCCAGAGACGGGCTTAAGACGTGACATTTTAGAGAAGATTTGTTTTGTGCGAGTCAAAATCCCCAGTAGACATAGATAGGTCATTTCTTAGGCGGGTGACATAGCGGACCTTTTTCCATAGTCACAGAGCCACTGTTTCCTAAGTAGTGGTAATGCATTTGTGTCCTTACAGGGAAATTAGGAGCTCCTTTTTTGGGTGGGGGGGGGGGACACATAAAGTTATTATTGATATCATCTTAATGCTTGCTTGTTCATTAAAACTGGTCTAGCTTTTAATGAAAATATGGCAATCTATTGTAAACAGAAGTCGAGATATTTGCGATTGAAGGAGGTAGAATAGGGGAGGGGGGAAAGCGAGAAAATGGCCCCAAAGATAGGTTACTTCTTATACGGGGTGCCTATTGGGGGATTGGGTCGGGTCGGGTCGGTTTACCAGCCAGATTGAAGGCGCAGAGCCGCAATCGTGGAACAAGCCGATCGCGCCTGACTCGTCCCCCCAAAAATAAACGCGTTTGTTTTCAGGCGACGAGTCGGGCGATCGACCCTGACCCGACCCGATCCCATCCACAATGGGCGCCCCGTATTAGGCTTGTGGGTAGTTGGAAACTACAAATTTACATTTTGTGGGCTTTTGATCAACTCTTAACAGCAAACAAGTCGGTTTCTTCGATTTCCTTTTTTTGACAAGCGCCTGATTCCACCACGTCCCATCACATAATAATTTGTCACTCTATTTTGTGTCCAGTGATGCTGGAGCAAGTAGTATGATACCTCTGCCATCCGCAAAATACCGATGGCAATGTGTTTTAGTGATCGTGTCTTACTTCATTTAGCCGAGAACCTTTGTGTGGCACGTCACGTGAAAACCGAGAAGCGATTTCTCTGTCCAGGTCTCCCTGGCATACCACAACGTGCTCAAAACCTACACATAGTACACATTAATCTTAATCCTTCTTCGAACATTTCTGTAGCACAAAACTTACTAAGACGGCTTTCTAAATGTCAGATTTGGTTTACCTTTAACTCTTGATCAAGTTCTTATTCGGTGTGGATGGAGGAGCCCGAGTAATTCAAGGAATGCATGCCCAGTTGTAACTATCAGATCTACACTTTTTTTTTCTAATACAATTCTTTTCGGTTCGAGTCAGACGTTTGATCAGAACATTGAAATGTTTGCCTTGCTGAGAGCCCTCTGTGTGCTATGTGAGTCAGATAACACAGGGCACCTATAACAGATGTGGTTAAGTTCTGCGTGAACAATATCGTCTCATTTAAAAGTAAATGTTTTACATTTGAGCTTGAAAAGACGTTTTTCATCCGCTTTTTCATCGACAGGATTAGCTGAGAAGCAGTCTTCACGTCTGTCTTAGATATGACAGAATGTTCATCCTTGTAGGTTGTCTACGTCGAGGCAATCCAGGACCAGAATCGTTTCTCCCCATCGGGCTAGGATTTGAACATAGAATGCTCCTAGTGCCGTGGATTAGTATCTTTAGTGTGCGTTATTTTGTTCTCTTTCAACAAAACAACAACAGTTCCCTTGTTCCACCCGTCAGGCATCGGACTTGCTCAACAGTCTCGTCTCCATCACCTGCGACTGACTCTGGTCCGAGAATCTTCTCTCGCTCCTCGTGAACGTCGTGTTCCGACCCAAGAGCCTCATCTCGTTGGAGGCACTGCTGAATGTATACCTTCGCGTGCTCGTGACGTGGGACTTGCAGAAGTATCCACGAATGATACGGCGGAAACGCTGGCCGAAGGCGTAGTAGAGCAGGAAGTTTGTTGCCGAGACCAGGACGAAAACTAGGTCACACACCTGATTAAACAGATGGCAGGGGTCCCCACAGGCGTTGTGGCCCGTCAGCAGAAGTAGCACTTGGGCTCCTGCAAACGTCTGCGAACACAAAAGTGGAAAAAGGGAAAAGGGGTGGGGGTGGGGGGTGGAGAAGAAAGCCATTACTGTTAATTAGGACAACGAGCGTGCAAACCGCAAAGCTATAGGATCACGGAAGATATTTCTTTCATTAGCTGAAAAACCTCACTAAAATCCTGGAAGAGAACTTTTCTTCCTCAAAAAGTAAAGCCATCAATCTTAGACGGCTGGTTTGGATTTTTTTTTGTGGCAGATTTATTCTAATTGATGGGATCCATATCCATAATTTGTGGCACTGTACTGCTTTCATGTGGTTCACTCCTCTACGACTGTATTACTGAGCATGTTTGCATTTGGCAACCGTATGACCCTTCCGAACCCAACTAACCTTTATTGTAATGGGCTTTCATCCTGTGACAAGCTATTCTTAAAGCCGTTACTATGGCAACAGAAAGTGATACCGACAAATATAGGTTAAAGTAACTCGTATTGTAAAGATACTTAGTCGGTTTCTAATCATAAGTGTGGGCTCAGTACAAAGGGAAATGTTCCGGTGTTTCTTTGTCTTTGGGTTATTAAGAAAGACAGAGCAAAGCCATAGGTGAACACACACACACACACACACACACACACACACACA
>NW_004797537.1:643134-647090 GCF_000002075.1 Aplysia californica | reverse complement strand
TCTCCCTCTCTCTCTCTCTCTCTCACACACACATACACACACACACACAAAATTTCTCTCTCTCTTTCTTTCTCTCCCTCTCTCTCTCCCCCATCTCTCTCTCTCTCTCTCTCTCTCTCTCTCTCTCTCACACACACACACACACACACACACACACACACACACACACATATATATATACACACACGTAAGCATAGCCAACGAGATTGATAGACATAGAGAGATATGATATGAAGAAAGAGAGAAAGACGGTCAGAGAGGGGGTAAGAACACCTACATTTTTATATTCTAAAAGCCAAACCCACCTGGCTGATGAGAAAAGTCCAGGTGATGGCAAACACTACGGTAGTGACCCTAGAATCGTTGCTAGGGGCGTTCCGTGCGGCGTCATTGGAGATCTGTACATGCTCCACGAAGGCGGAGTTGCGCCTGCGCAGACAGCACAGGAGGATGGCGTTAGCCACGCTCACAATCACGATAGGAATGACCACCTGGAAATAAAAGAATCCAAGAAGAGGTGAGTAAGTAAGTAATAATACAGGAGAGGGCGGGGTGGGGGGGAGGTGAAGAGCGGAGACAAGGACACGACAGGTCAGCCAATTATTTTTCTTTTTCGAGGGTTTTTTTGTTTGTTATTTCTGTGGGGGGGGGTGTTTTGTTTTGTTTTGTTTGTTTGGGTCTGTTTGTTTTGGCTGGGCAGGCTTTATTTTGTTTTTTGTTTTTTGGGGGGGGGGTTGTTTTGTCTTGGGGGGGGGGGGTTTGGTGTTTATTTTCATTTTAAATTGGATTATCCAGGATCATGTTTCTGTTGTTTCTGTATGTCCTGTTTTGTCGTTGCAGTTGTTATTGTTGTTGATATTTTTGTTGCTGTTGTTGTTTTTGTTACTGTTGTTGTTATTGTTGTTGTTGTTGTTGTTGTTGTTGTTGTTGTTGCTCGAGTGTTCAGGAGTGTAGGAGGATGCCGGTGATGGATTCAGAAAGAATAAGGTTTCGTGGACCTGAATCTGTCTATTAACCTGTGTGCTTCCATTATGGTAAATCTGTTGATGTTTATAACTTAGTTGAGTATGTAATTAATTCCATTTGCTGCTTCTTGTCTGATAGCTTGCTAAAATTATATTTTTTTCTTTGCCTGTCTGTCTTTTCTACTGGGTTTCTATAATTACCTGTCAAAGATGTCAATCATTCTTTCGTACCAAGATTCCCATTACTCAGAATAACACTACAAAAAAAAGAAGTCCGTACCCTAAGACCTCTTATTTTTTCCTGCTGTTCAAGCATTTAACCACCATTTACCGTCTCTTTGACATGACCTGGTATTTAGTTAATTAACACCATTTTCAGCATCGTAAGGCTTTTCAAAAAGCCAAACCTCCGAATGAAACGAACCGCACCATGACGAGCAAGCCATGTTGACCGAAAGCACCGAAAACCCTCAGCACAACCAACATTCAAAAACACCCCGTAAGAGCCATCTGCACCACAGCCGGGCATCACACCGGCTGAACCAAGGATGTACCCTTGTGTCTCGGTGTTCTTCATTATAAACATAAAGGTGCAACCAAAGATTCTCCACTAGAGCATCTTTAGTACAACGGTTCCGTATTATCTGAGAGCCCCTGTGGAGAAGTGGCTTGCCAGCTTGTTCATCAGCGCGGCAATTGGGTCTGAAATTGACTTAAGATCTGAATCATTTTGGTTATCAGTTTTGTAATTTTTCCTTTCAATGATCGTCGCCTAAACTTGGGACCACGTACTCATTCATCGAAAAGATCTTAGTGTTTTATGACGTTTTCAGAATTAAAAAATAAAATATATTAAAGTGATCGCTATTTTAACTTCTTGCTTTTATATTAGTCATCCCGTCATCTCCCCCCCCCCCCCGACCAGGGATCTGTTATCTGATTATTACAACAGGCCCCCCCCCCCCCCCTCCTTTTTGACCCCACAGAAACAGACAAACGCATTTAATCTCAAACAACAACCACATGCATACTTTAAGGGTATGAATCCAAATCGCCAGCATTGTTTTATTTTTTTAGGCTTACTTTGAAAATTGTAGCAAAATAACCAAAGTAGATGACGAGGAAGTCAATGTTCATAGAAGGTTTTGTCGGTTCGAGTCGAATCCAGCTGTGATTGATGCTCCTCTCCCAGTACATCGTAGGTTCCAACATGATGCATCTGTGGAAACAAAGCAACAAATATGGCCTTTCTTTTTCCTTGATGGTTTCCTTTTGTTAACTAAATATATTCTAGTATAGTATGTATATAAATATATATTATATACAAATGATGTGTAAAGATGCAATTATAAGCGGTGGCGCTTAAATGACCAAAATTGTGTCGATAGTGCCGTAAAACATCTACCCAATCAATCAATCGATCAAAAGCAATTCTAAGCATACTATGATAGACTAAAGGAAATGTAACAGTTTAAATGTATCATGTTACTCACAAATGGGTGGGTTTTATTTTATTCAGCGTAACCACGATATCAGCTGTTCAATTTCGAATCAGAGTAAAAATACAAAAGCCAACTAATTACACAGAGTTTGTTGTGATGGAGAAGAATGCCGTCTACTTCCTTGAAACCTTCAAAAACAGACCAAAAAACTTCTTTCAGGCTAAAGTACTGAAACTGAAAACGAAAGGAAAACCATGACGTGACATCCGGTTAATTGGAGTAGGCGAACTGCAATTAAAAGAAGCTCCTACCTCTATTGTTGCAGCGGGAAACTATTTCAGCGTTTTATTTAGGAAACAAAATAGTTCGTTGATGGAAGTTGTTTGGATGTTTTGAATCCTTATCAACACAATACGTAATTGGCTGGCTCTGAATTACCGTTCATCTTAGCAGAATGCCCTAAAAACAATCCTAAAAATCGATTTGAAATCAGGTCAGAGTCATAGTTAGTCAACGTTTCACTGACATCATAATTGTGATGCAGCGTGGTGGAATCAGGCTCTGGTCAATTTTTGGGCATGTAGAGTTATTGGTATCATCGTAAAGCTTGGTCATTTGTCTTTATTTGGATGAAAACAATATCCATTTATCTTGAATACAAGTCGAGATATTTGCAGATGAAGGGGGTGGGGGTCACCTGTTTTCAGAGGTAAGATTAGTGAGAAAATGGCCGCCAAAGAATAGTTATTTCCTTAGTTTTAAGAGTCCGTGGTAACTGAAAATGTACATCTTTTGTGCAATTAATCAACGTTTTTCAGAAAAATCCACACAGAAATGAGTTCTTTAGTGGGCATGAAAGGTGTTGAGCTTAAAAAAAAAAAGTTTTTAAAAAATTCACAAACCAACAGAATAAAGCAAGTTTCTTCGCTTTGATTATTTTGACGAGAGCCTGATTCCACTACGCTGCCTCACAATTGCCTAAGTTTATTCAGATGCTTTTAAGGACCAGTGGGCTAACCAAGATTTCGAGGGTTTCCAGAAATCTTGACCTACACCAAAAGTGGACATTGCAGTAACTCTAGGAGAAGTTTGGTTTCATTGGTTGGTATATTTGTTTGGTTATAGAGAAAACTCTTCTTGTCTTTTAAAGAAACTGAACAAGGGTCCAAAAACGTTACCTTCGATTTGCTCGAAACATTTTTCCTGATAGCCCGCTTGTGTTCAAAAGTGATCTTGTTTGTTCCAACATTCGTCTTATCGCCTCCAAAACTAGCAAAGGTGCTCTTGGAACACACAAAACAAATTCAGACTAGGCTACTGGATCCGACACAGCCAGCGCCTCCCCCACCCCCAATCCCAAACCAGGCCTTCTGAAGCAAACACGTTATTTTTAAAGTAGATGACAAAGAGTAGCAGCAAAATTGACAAAAAGGCACAAGGTTTACGCTCGCACACGGGTTCTATTTATTGAATAAATCTTTGACTTTAATTAAGTTGAAATATTTCTTGCTAAACAGAACATAGATATATAGATAGAATGATAGAATGA
>NW_004797537.1:634459-642906 GCF_000002075.1 Aplysia californica | reverse complement strand
CCCCCCCTTCCCCCTTTCCATGTTTTCTCCCATATTGAAACAATCGAAATTTTTCAACTCTATTTCATTTCCCCAAAATGAGGATATAAAAATAAATCTTTAAACAACAACAACTTAAAAAGAATTGTTGAAACTCTCTTTTTTTAAGCACGCCTTCATTCCACTGCGAAAAAGAGTGTCTTATGTTGAGATAATTTGTGAGGCAGCGTGGTGGAATCAGGCTCTCGTCAATTTTTGAGCATGTAGAGTTATTGGTATCATCGTAAAGCTTGGTCATTTGTCTTTATTTGGATGAAAACAATACCTATTTATCTTGAACACAAGGCGAGATATTTGCAGATGAAGGGGGTGGGGGTCACCCGTTTTCAGAGGTAAGATTAGTGAGAAAATGGCAGCCAAATATTAGTTATTTCCTTAGCTTAAGAGTCCGTGGTAACTGAAAATTTGCATTTTTTGTGCCTTTAATCAACTTTTTACAGAAAAATCCACACAGAAATGGACATGAAAGGTGTTGAGCCAAAAAAAAAAATTGATGAAAATTCACAAACCTGTTGAAAAATGCAAGTTTCTTCACTTTGATTATTTTGACGAGAGCCTGATTCCACCACGCTGCCTCATATATGGTGGTGGTGGTTGGAAAGTGTTTCAGGTAAGTTACGGATTTGTAAAGATAGAAGTAATGGATTACTAAATAGACACCGCTGCATTTGTTTCATCTTAAAAGGTAAAATCTGTTTTACAATGACACTTAAACAGGTTCATAAATCAAAGGAACCAGTTTCTATATATGCAATGGAAACAGCAAACCGAAATTCCTAGAAGGGTTCAGTACAGTACAGGGTGTCCTCTTGTTATGAGTCATCCTTACAAGTATGGACGAGATTAGAATTTATCAAGAAACATCAATATTTGAAATGTATGCTAGAACAAATAAATATTTTAAAATCACATGAATTAGTTGGGCGGAAAACTGTTGCTATCTCTTGTTACTGTGCCGAGTCGGTCATTAGAAGGTTTTCTTACATGAGAAATGGGAGGTAATTTCTGGGAAATTCGCTCTCTTCCTCTTCTCCCCTCATCCTTTTTTTTAACCCCCTTTTCCCAGTTTTCTAGTCCCTTCCTTATTCCAGATTGACACTGTCCCTCTGGGCCTATTGTGGCTCTCGTCTGTACGTCAAGGGGAAAAAATAGTTGACAGAGAGAAGTAATCGAATTCATTGACCAAGAATGGTGTTTGGTAATTTCTTTGCGCACTACATAGGTCTAACTCTTGCAGCTAGTGGGAAGTGGGAATGTTATCATAACATCATGTATTTTGGATGAATGTGAATGTTTGATTCTTTTTCTTCTTCTTAATAGATTGTACCTTATACGTACAGAACAGTATTAGTAGAACACAGGCTAAGCAAATAATAGACAATAGACAATAGACAATAGACACGCATCCAAGTGTATCCGCTCAACGGAACTAAACTGGATGTTTTGTGTTGTGTTTGTTCGTTTTTTGTACTTCCATAAGACATTTGTAGTCACAGTGTAACAGAGCTGACCATCAATGATTTATTTATAGAGGCACCAGCCATCCATGTCCAGGAGCTGTTTTAGCCTGAGACAGAGCTAGATATCACCAAAATGTCAAGTTGTTTACAAGGAAAATGGCACCCGGAAACGTCATTGTTATTAATGTTATGCCCTCTAGTTTTGTTCCTTCTTTGAAAAGTCAAAAACATTTTCTCCGAACATTGACACGCAAAGCGGAAGGCAGTGAAGGAAACACGAGTTTACGGGGCATGGGTAGGAAAATAAGGAGGGCTAAAGTTAATGTTGTTGGGGGGTTTGTTTTATTGTCGTTGTTATTGCTGCTGTTGCTGTTGTTGTTGCTGTTGTTGTTCTTCTTCTTTTTCTTCTTGTTGTTCTTGTTGTTCTGGTTCTTTTCCTCGTTGTTGTTTTTGGTGTTGGTAGTGGTGGTGGGGGTAGGGTTGTTGTTGTTGTTGTTGTTGTTGTTGTTGTTGTTGTTGTTGTTGTTGTTGTTTGTTATTGTTGTTGCTGTTATCAGCCTATACAAGGCTTTTACAAAAAGAACCCAAATGCCAGCAATAGCAAAGACAGAAGTTCAAAAATGAGCAGAACACCAACCCAACCTTGCCGTCATTATCAGTGGTAATCAAAATGCTAGGCGATGAATCTAATTATCTTGGGAGCGTCTTCTCTTATGAGGGAAAAATAAACAGAAAAGGTCGAGGAGAGAATTCACAAGCAAATCGTTAGAGTCGCAAGTAATCAACTTAAGACTGTTTGGGATCTTTTTACGTCAGAGAACCCCACCCTCCCCCCCAAAAAAAAACCCCAGCCAGTTTTTGTTGCGATGACCCTATCAGGAGTTATGAATAGCAAGAAAATTGTAAGCTTTGACCAAAGAATTAAACTGCAATGTGGTGGTGCTGAAAGAAGCGTCTTTGATAGAGCTTTGGAGGGTGTGAATTTGTTGGGGGGGGGGGGGTATTTTAAAATTCTTACTTAAGTAGATGCTAGCGACAGCAAAGAAATAATGTCAACGACACGCTAGTACCACTACTGACACATCCACACAGTCATACAAACTGAAACTAAGACCAAACTAGTCAGCTTATTTTTGTATAAACTCGAACCTATCACAGTCTTATGTGAAGTCTCAAGAAAGCAAAACACAAGCAATCGAAATGAGATATCTCTGGAATAATATTGTAAACAAGACAAGAAGAGTCAGGGGGGTAACTCAGGCTCAACCATCGGAGATATATGAGGCAGCGTGGTGGAATCAGGCTCTGGTCAAAATAATCAAAGTGAAGAAACATGCATTTTTCCACAGATTTGTGAATTTTTATTAAACTTTTGTTTTTTGACTCAACACCTTTCATGCCCATTAGAGAAATCACTTCTGTGAGGACTTTTCTGAAAAACGTTGATTAAAGGTACAAAAAAATGTACATTTTCAGTTACCTCGGACTCTTAAGTTAAGGAAAAAACTAATCTTTGGCGATATTTTCTCACTAATTTTACGGGGGCTCTCGTGGCCTAGAGGTTAAGGTGTTGGCCTCTCATTCAAAGGTCCCGGGTTCGAATCCGGGTAGCGACCAAAAAATGTTCTTCTCTAAAATTGTCTCCTTTCACCTCCTTTCCTGCTCTCTAGCAATGTTCTGTTGTCTGCTTTCATTTCCACTTTCTGTCCCCACCCCCTCACCTCCTTTGCCCCCTCCTCTGGGCTCCTGACTCTTTCTGCAGCCTTTCTACTGTTACTCCTTGACTCCTTCTTACAGCTGTCTTTCAGCCACACCCCTGATCTTCTGGTAGGAAAGATCTACACCTAGCCTTCTCGGACAAGGGCGAAAAATCTCGGAGGGCCCGTGTGCAAGTTGCGCGCGTTAAAGATCCCTTGGTGGTCTAAAATCGATAAGAGTAGGCTTCGGCCGCCACCCGAGCAAAATTCAAAATTTCCTACCAACTGAAAATATTAGGTGTGTCCCGCGCGCTCATATGACCTATGCAGTTGCGAGCGCCGTAAAACACTTTACAAAAACAAAAAAACTAATTTTACCTCTGAAAACAGGTGACCCCCCCCCCCCCCCCCAAACCTCTTTCTTTCGCAAATATCTCGACTTGTATTCAAGATAAAAGGATTTTTTTTCATCCAGATAAACACAAATGAACAAACTTTAAGATTATACCAATAACTCTACATGCCCTAAAATTGACGAGAGCCTGATTCCACCACGCTGCCTCACACATAGGTTGGCCATCTTACTAGCAGGTCTCTCAACCAAGCCGCCCTAACAGCCTACACGTACTACAGTTGTACAACACAAGAATACCTGGAGACAAAACGAGAGTAAGACCAAGTAGAAAGAAAATTGAAGGCGTTTAAAACCCACAATATTCGGCTCTAGGAGGCTGTCCCCCTCACCCCCCCCCCCCCCCCCGGGCGGCGACGCCTATTAATGGTATAAATGGCAGGTGAACTAAAGTAAGTAAGTTGTAAGTTGTTGTTGTTGTTGGTAGTGGTGGTGTATGCTTCCGGGAAGACGAGAATGCTGTTGGGTGTTCTAAAGTCTGCTAGGGTTTTGATATTGATTGTAAAACACATAAAACGTGCTGTTGAGAGGGAATATGAGCTACACAGAGACTATTTATATAATAATTCATATTTTTTGTTGTCGATTTTCTAGGGACGTAGGGGCAGGAGAGCAAACCAAGGGTGTCATTTGCGATAAATTAGAGACTTGCGTGTGTTCAAGCTTCAATATCAAGAGCCCTGACGTATCTATGTATGTACATTCTATTAAAATGACATTAACAACATATTTTCAAATTCTCAGATGTATGTAAACGTATTTGCTTATTCACTTATATATTTTGACTAGAGAAATCGCCTGTTCACGCGACGTTCTGTAACCTTTTTTAGTGTTCATTAGCATTGATTATTGTACGTAGTCCTTCATTGCCTAAGATGAGGATGGGATCCTGCAGCTCATCTGTGGACGCGTATGTGACTGTGTAATCCCATCCTGGATGTACAAAGTCTGTTGCCGTGGGGACACCGGAATGTGGTGGTTGGGGTGGTTGTATTATGTCTCCTCTCACTCTGATAGTCAGCTTCTCCGAGTCGTTGATGTTGCTGTTTCTAGTGGCAAGATGGACGGCCTTGCGCCTGGCGTTCCTTTCGGTGGCAGTTCTTTCGAGGTTTTCGGGGTAACGTGTGCAATCTGGGGGTTTGCCTTTATCGTGTCTTTTAACATGCTTTTTTGGCCTCTCGAGATTACTTTTGCCATTTGCGAGTTCGTCGCACAGCAGTTGTTTTGGGCATTCGGCGGTCTTCCATGCGGATGACATGGCCGACCCATCTCAGTTGGACTTTGGCAAAGCCCGTTCCTTACAATATCATGTACACACAATTCCCACAAACAAATCGAACAGTAATATCATACGTGTGACGTAATTACCTCTAAGACCTTCTGATTTTGCGTGGCTGATGACTAAACGAAAAGAAAATGAAACGAAAGACACATCGCAGTCCCAGTGTCCTTATTTTATATTTGTGGTCTAAACAAATTGAGAGATAGTGAAAAGTACTGAATAACAGCTTTCCTTGATATTATGATTCTCAAACTGATAGATTACGAAAACAATGTTGTGTGGGCATAGAACTGCCATCCGGTCAGAACTACACTTGGTGGTAGGCAAACGATGAACTAAACCTGAATGTGTTTTCTTTGTTTTTACGTTTTACTATCTCACTGAGTCAAAGAACTTTCCTAGTAAAACTAAGGAAAATGAACCAACGACGTTCAGAATGTAGGCTAAGGTATAGGACTAATTGTCATTCTTTTAAAAAGTTATAGGATGTGTTGTCGGCTGTTACTCTTTGGTTTGGAGAACATTATTTTCCACCCAGCAGAGTCCACTTTGAAGGATTGTTAGTGAATGTCTAAGTACTGCCTCCGCTAGCTTTGTGACCAAAACCCTTTTTTTTCCTTGAGTAAAGTAGTTTCCATAAATGGCTTAGTATTTGACGTGGCTGTCTGTCACGAGCCTTTAACCCTGAAGACAAACGTACTTGATGCTAGTTCCAAAAAGGGAACTACAGCAAAACCACAGAGCTTTTGGAGCTTGCCTGTCCCTACCGGGTTCAAGGATAACCCATAAGGGTTGGGTCCCCGCCAGCAACTTCCGCTCCGCACAGCCTTTTCTATCTTTGTTCAACGTCTGTCAGTCTTCCTCTGTGGTCCCTTTCTTCTTACCATTTAATTTGTATCTCTCATACTCTCTCTCTCTCTCTCTCTCTCTCTCTCTCTCTCTCTCTCTCTCTCTCTCCTTTCTCTCTCTTTCCCCGCCCTCTCTCTCTCTCTCTCTCTAAGTCTCTCTCTCTCTAAGTCTCTCTATCTATCTATCTATCTATCTATCTATCTATTTCTCTCTCTCTCTTTCTCTCTCTCGCTCTCTCCTTTCTCTCTCTTCCCCCGCCCTCTCTCTCTCTTTCTCTCTAAGTCTCTCTATCTATCTATCTATCTATTTCTCTCTCTCACTCTCTCTCTTTCTCTCTCTTCTCCCTCCCCCTCTCTCTCTAAGTCTCTCTATCTATCTATCTATCTATCTATCTATCTATCTATCTATCTATTTCTCTCTCTCTCTCGCTCTCCCCCCCCCCCTCAATTTTTCTAGTAATTTCCTTTCCCTTTTCCCATTTAAAGGGGAGAGCAAGTGTTGGATGATTTCCCTCTCACACGAACTCATTCAGTACTATTAGTACAAAACCTCCTTCAGCCACGGGCGATATTGGAAGCTCTAGCAGAGATGTAGAGTAACAAGTAACAGAGGCTGGTTCTTGTTGTTGTTGTTGTTTTTTGTTGTTTTTTGTTGTTGTTCTTGTTTTTTGTTGTTGTTTTTTAATGTATTTTATTCTATTAATTTTTTGGGGGGGTGCTTTTTTTTTAAAAAATGTTTCTCCTTTCTTTCGTGTTTGGTTCCTTACTTTTGTGCCAGCGTGAAGATTGTCGTTTCAAAAACAAAGAATTGTGATGCAGCGTGGTGGAATCAGGCTCTCGTCAATTTTTGGGCATGTAGAGTTATTGGTATCATCTTTGTTCACTTGTCTTTATTTGGATGACAAAAATATCAATTTATCTTGAATACAAGTCGAGATATTTGCGAATGAAGGAGGTGGGGGTCATTTGTTTTCAGAGGTAAAATTAGTGAGAAAATGGCCGCCAAAGATTAGTTATTTCCTTAACTTAAGAGTCCATGGTAACTGATAATTTACATTGTTTGTGCCTTAAATTAATGTTTTTCAGAAAAATCCACACAGAAATGAGTTCTTTAATGGGTATGAAAAGTGTTGAGGCAAAAAACAATAATTTGATAAAAATTCACTAACCTGCGGAAAAATGCAAGTTTCTTCACTTTAATTATTTTGACGAGAGCCTGATTCCATCACGCTGTCTCACAAATGTATTTTATTCTTTTTTGGGGGGGGGAGAGGGGGGGTGCTTGTTGTTTTTTTTTCATGTTTCTCCCTTTTTCGTGTTTGGTTCCTTACTTTTGTGCCATTGTGAGGATTGTGGCTCAAAAAACAAAGAATTATATCCCAAGGTCAGTACAGATAGACTACCTTTAGAACAGACGTTCCACCTACATGATTAACACCTCTGTTAAGGACAGTAAACAAGTGGAAAGAAAACAAGCTTTGAATCGATCACTGTTCACTGGCGGGGGAAAGTAATGGTCTATTATCCTTATTTTGTTTTCAGTGCTCCTGGAATGCTCTAGATGGAGAAACTATGTTTCTCCTTTTTTATATTTTATCTATTTTTTTCTCTTTACTCAGTCTGGAGCTCGTGTTATATATTATATGTGAGGCAGCGTGGTGAAAACAGGCGCTCGTCAAAATAGTCAAAGTGAAAAAACTGGCATTTTTCCGCAGGTTTGTGAATTTTTAACGAATTTTTGTTTTTACCTCAACACCTTTCATGCCCATTAAAGAACTAATTTCGGTGTGGAATTTTCTGAAAATGTAAATTTTCAGTTACCATGGACTCTTATGCTAAGGAAATAACCAAACTTTGGCGGCCATTTTTTCACTAATTTTACATCTCAAAACAGGTGACCCCACCTCCTTCTTTCGCAAATACCTCGACTTGTATTCAGGATAAATAGATTTTTTATCAACCAAATAAAGACAAGTGAACAAGCTTTAAGATGATACCAACAACTCTACTTGCCCAAAAATTGACGAGAGCCTGATTCCACTACGCTGCCTCACAATTAGTGTCTTCGGGGACTAGAATAGACTCGAGCTTGATTGACTGAAGATGTATTACGCCCACCAACATTGTGTTCATTACTAAGGTGTCAAGAACTTCCTGCAATGCCGGTAGCCTAGTGGTTAGGCTACCGGACTCGTAATCGTGAGATTGCGAGTTCGGGGGTTCGAGCCCCAGCTCGGTCCGACGTTGTGTCCTTAGGAAAGACACTTTACACGAACTTCCCACTTGGCTCGGCCCTATCGGGGGTCCTGCCCCTTAAATAACCTAATAGTGTTGATAGGGGCGTTAAACCTATACCAGTTCTGCAATGCCTGTTAGGAGACTAGGCTGAGTCAGATAGAACATAGTAGTAGAGTACTCGATAAAGTGCTTCATTAGCTACCCACAATGGGAATCGATTGCTGTCTTTTGCGAGCAACGTCAAGAAAACATAATAATCATTGCAGCTCGTTCTCGTACAGTAGTCAGGACTTACCTTGGAATGTTGTAGAGAACACTCCAGAAGAATATGCAAACAGTCACGATCTGTAAACACAAAAAGGTATAATTGAGAAGTTGTTATATCGAGATTGTATGTGAGCATGTGTGTGTGTATGTGTGTGTGTGTGTGTGTGTGTGTGTGTGTGTGTGTGTGTGTGTGTGTGTGTGTGT
>NW_004797537.1:630892-634359 GCF_000002075.1 Aplysia californica | reverse complement strand
CACACCCGTGCGGCCCTTGTCTCTCTTTCGCGCCACCGCCTCTGATTCCGCATTAAATATTTTTTTTCCTTAAATTATTTCTTTTGTACGCGCGTCTTTGACTCTACAGCGCCCCTCCCATAAGTTGGCCGAGGGTGTGGCTCCTGCGTCCTCTTAGTTATTTTTTCTATATTTAGATGTACAGACATACAACAGACGCTCAGACACACTCACACCGCTCAATTACTCTCACACACACACACACACATACACACACACACACACTAACACACTTAAAACACACACACACACACACACACACACACACACACAAACACAAACACACACACACACACACACACACACACACACACACACACACACACACACACACATATTTATCGATTATGAAAACGTAGTGTGCTCGAAAGGATGAAAATCCAATTTTCCACACAAATCGACTTCAAATCTTAGTTGTTTTAGTCATCCAGAATTAAATGATTGGATAACGGTATATCAGAACTTTTGGTTTCAATACTGAAGGAGAAGTGGGGAAAATGAAGTACTACAGTACTCTGCAGCATAAATGCACGTTCTCTTCTATCACAACGTACTATAAGAGAGGCAGCGTGGTGGAATCAGGCTCTCGTCAATTTTTGGGCATGTAGAGTTATTGGTATCATCTTAAAGCTTGTTCACCTGTCTTTATGTGGATGTAAAAAATATCCATTTATCTTAAATACAAATCGAGATATTAGCGGATGAAGGAGGAGGGGGTCACCTGTTTTCAGAGGTAAAAATAGTGAGAAAATGGCTGCCAAGGATTAATTATTTCCTTAGCTTAAGAGTCCGTAATAACTGAAAACTTACATTTTTTGTGCTTTTAATCAACGTTTTTCAGAAAAATCCACACAAAAATTGAGTTTTTTAAAGGGCATGAAAGATGTTGAGCCAAAAAACAATAATTTGATAAAAATTCCCAAACCTGCGGAAAATGCAAGTTTCTTCACTTTGATTATTTTGACGAGAGCCTGATTCCACCACGCTGCCTCACATGTTATAAGATGTATCTGACTGCGATCCGAATCAGTGGAAACTTTTGCTTGGCAGGTGTACTAATAATAGATAGCATTTGTATAGCGCATATTCCCGCTCAACAGCAGGCTCTATGCGCTTTACACTATATTATTACCCCAGCAGACCATAGAACACTCCGAAACATTCTCAGCTTCCCGGGAAGCATACAGTGCGAGCAGCCGATTAAGCGCTCAAACACTAACAAACTGACAAGATCTTTCGCTGTCTATAGCCGGGTACCCATTCCCACCTGGGTGAAGTGAGGAAAATTCGTGTAAAGTGCCTTTCCCAAGGACACAACGTCGAGCCCCTGACGGGATTCGAACCCACGACCTTACGGTTGCGAGTCCGAGAGCCTAACCACTAGGCCACCGACGCCACTAAGCCATAACCGAGTCCGTTCCTTTTGGTTACTCAGTTCTGCTAAAAGAAAAATACAGATAAAAAGAAAAATACAGATAATAAGAAAAATACAGATAATAAGAAAAATACAGATAATAAGAAAAATACAGGCACATAAAGGGATCGCCTTGAATAGAAGGACCACAACTAAAAGAGTTGAGTTGATCTGAAAAATTGTCGTCTTCTTTCTCAACCAACAGAGCGACTATATAAATTATAAAAGATCTCTTTGTCTGTGGGATAGTCAAAGGAAACAAAGCAGGGAATAAGAGAGGATAGCTCTAACAGTTAAAAAGAAAAATATCATCAATGAACAAATTGTGAAGAGGGGAAAAAATCATCTTTCCCCCCCCCCCCCCCCCCCCCCCCCTCTTTCCAAATTTGTTTTACCCAACCAATTTGGGCCCCCCGTGGCTTTTAGGGGGCTTATTCCCAAGAAAACCACCAGCCCACCCCTTTTTAAAAATCTCAGTTCCGAGAAAAAAAAGCCCGGTTTTTTCCCTCCCCCCCTCCCCCCCCCCCCCCCCCCCCCCCCAAAAAAAATAATAATCTGAATGTCGATTACAGACTAGATGAGTGACATAATAAAGAGATAAGAGATTGAGAATCCTTTCTGTCTTTGGTGAAACTCTATGGGCTGACAGTCAGAAAATTCCAAGAACTTAGTCTAAACTTTATTATAAAACTTCCATTGCTTTGAGCTACAACACGAGCAACAAAGTTCTTTTTTTAATTAGTCCTTTAGATGATGTTCTTCAAAACGTTGTTGATGTTAGTGAAGAGCAATATGAAAATTTTCATTGAAACTTTACGAAGGCAGAGAGAAGAGTATCAAGACCGATAGGACATAAACACGATGGTAGATTTCTGTTGAAACATAAATGTGAGGCAGCGTGGTGGAATCAGGCTCTCGTCAATTTTTGGGCATGTAGAGTTATTGGTATCATCTTAAAGCTTGTTTACTTGTCTTTATTTAGTTGAAAAAAATATCCATTTATCTTTAATACAAGTCAAGATATTTGCGAAAGAAGGAGGTGGGGGTCACCTGTTTTCTGGGGTAAATTAGTGAGAAAATGGCCGCCAAAGATTAGTTATTTCCTCAGTTTCAGAGTCCGTGGTAACTAAATATTTACATTTTTTGTGCCTTTATTCAATGTTTTTCACAAAAATCCACACAGAAATGAGTTGTTTAATGGGCATGACAGATGTTTAGCCAAAAAACTAAAATTAGATTTTAAAAATTCACAAACTGCTGAAAAATGCAAGTTCCTTCACTTTGATTATTTTGACGAGATCCTGATTCTACCACGCTGCCTCACAAATAGAGACTGCCCAAACACAAAGCACTCCAGGCATAGATGTACACTATAGTTTAAAAGGAGATAACTATGACTCCAGGCAATCCCGCCAAAGAAAGTTTCCGCCCTGATTAGGTTGCCTCCAGTATAAATGCAGAATATACTATTTCTGAACGTCGTGTTCACTTCTGTTGTGAAATGAAAGCCTGACATGATTTATATGAATGACAAAGAAAACTTGAGTCCCTCACTCTTTTGGTACTTTTTTCTTTGCTTCCTGCTCTGAACAGGGTTGGTATTTATATTTATTATAACTAATTCAATACTGACGATAACGATCACTTGTAAGCACACAAGTTAGTCTGCTTTGACTATGAAAGTTGATTTTTACGAAGATTATTGGCCACATTCCTTTCATTGTTTTGAAAATATGATAGCAGAGACGTAGGGTAACAAACACACTAACAATATCATCACTTAGAAGCGGCCCCCATGGGATTTTTCCGCATACTTTTATTAAATGCTAGGGATGAAGATGACGAATTATTTCCAAATTTTTGGTCACTCTATGAGGGTTGTGTCCCCCCCCCCCCCCCCCCCCCCCGGGGAAGCCGGGGGGGGATCAGAAGAAAGCCCCAAACAAATTTAACCTAAAAAAAAAAACGCCCGCTCTTCCCAAATTAAAAAATCGTTCATCCCCAAATAAAATAA
>NW_004797537.1:619562-630146 GCF_000002075.1 Aplysia californica | reverse complement strand
GAAGAAGAAGAAGAAGAAGAAGAAGAAGAAGAAGAAGAAGAAGAAGAAGAAGAAGAAGAAGAAGAAGAAGAAGAAGAAGAAGAAGAAGAAGAAGAAGATAATACTAGAACGAGGACTCTGATGATTGTTAACCTACATCAGTGTCTCAAATTTCGGTGAGTTGCCAATCTTGAATTGGATTTGTCTGTAATTTGTTAATCAATGTTCCACCTCGCCGTGCTGTCTGATGGGTTAATCCCTAATACTCAGTCGCTGCAGTCATTCCTTGAAGGCACTTTGACAGCTTCTTCCCACAATCTAATTATCGGGATGTCCAAAAACTGAAAACCCCGAGGCGGGCACGTTATTCTGTATCGTGCCGGTCGTCAAAATTATTTAAGAAATAGAATAAGAATAATTTTTAAAACATGGGGAAAAGAAGGTATGATTTGTGAGACAGCGTGGTGGAATCAGGCTCTCGTCAATTTTTGAGCATGTAGAGTTATTGGTACCATCTAAAAGCTTGTTCATTTGACTTTCTTTGGGTGAAAAAAGTATCCATTTATCTTGAATACAATTCGAGATATTTGCGAATGAAGGGGGTGGAGGTCACTTGTTTTTAGGGGTAAGATTAGTGAGAAAATGGCCGCCAAAGATGAGTTCTTTCCTTAGCTTAAGAGTCCGTGGAAACTGAAAATGTACACTTTTTGTACCTTTAATCAACGTTTTTCAGAAAAATCCTCACAGAAGTGATTTCTCTAATGGGCATGAAAGGTGTTGAGTCAAAGAACAAAAGTTTAATAAAAATTCAGAAACCTGTGGAAAAATGCATGGTTTTTTTCACTTTGATTATTTTGACCAGAGCCTGATTCCACCACGCTGCCTCACATTTGTTCTCCTTACAGAGTTGTTGTTTTTTCCTTATGTCTTTTTTTTTTTTGGTTGGTCTTTGTTCTTGACTTCTTTCCAAAACCAATTTACACGTGTAGTTTTACTGTTTTCTGTTAAACTGAACATTTTGTTGGGGGTGCTGTGGGTGGTTGGTGGGTGCTCTGGTGTGGTTTGTTTCTTCTTTTCTATCAAACATCTATCGTCCTTATCTCCCCTCCTTCTTTTTTCTGTTTGTTACTCTCTTGTAATACCTTTAATCTTCGGCATTTATATGACCTTATTGTGTTGCGAGTGCCATAAAACACTTACTAAAACTAATAGTTAGGGGTGGTTGGGGAGCCCAACAGGTAAATCCTACTTTTTTCCTTGGCCTGACTAACGCTTTATAGATGTGGCAATGAAATTATGTTACAGACTGTGCTCCGATTTTTCAATGAGACCAAAAAGAGTTTTCGTAGTCTTGTATGATGACTCTACTAGGACTGAATCATTAATGACTGCATCACACTACTTTTGAAACTACTTATGTATTTTTAGACAGATTTAAATGTGTGTTTTTTTGTATAAGACGTGGGGGGGGGGGGTTCATATTCTTTTTAATTTCAAATATTTACTTTTTGGTGACATGTTGTCCTGCTCCACCGAAGTTTGCCTCCGAATTTTAATTATATTTGCAAAATTGATAGCCCAGAGGCATGTCTTTGTCATATTGATGGATTTTGTCTTAAATATATGTTTGTAGATGTTATTCTATATCGATATTAGGGTAACTGTCATCAAAAATGACTTTTTAATGGAGACAACGTTGACAAACCATACCTCAAAACTTCGTCTCTGCATGTGGGATCGCATAGCTTTACTATGGGGGAGCAAACGATAACACCTGCTGTGATACTGCATGTCGTGAGAGGCGAATAAAGGTGAGTAGGTCTGACCTCCTCAAGTACCAGTTTGTGACGGGGCTACAGAAAACCTTTGCAAAAACTGAATGTTACAGACACACAAATAAACACGTCTATATGAGCTTTATCTTATTAGACAGGGGAGCTTCTGCACCAGCAGGAAGAATAAAGGGCAAAGAACAAAGCCGAAGGGATTCTCCTGGCCCGAAACCTTCTCTGTCAAACTCAAAAAGTCTCTCCGATTGTGTCATAGAATGCTCTCACCATGTATGAAGCAGGAAAGAGTTCTCAGGTCTCACAAGAGATGAAGCGATACAGACTGCACAAACTAAGAGGCAACAGAACCCAGTGGATAGGACGAGGACAGAAGCAGCTCAGTTCGAGGGAACAATTATTGTATTATGGAAGAGAAGACAAAAGTCATGCGGAAGGAGTTGGAATAATTTTGAGTAAGGGAGCCGTACGGGGAGAGGATCATCAAGGCTTCGTTCTCTATAATGAGTAAGAGCATTAAAAAATTGATATTGTCCAGATCTACACTCCAACAAATGATACTTGGGACGAAGACAATGATGCCCTTTACAGCCTGTTTCAGGTGGTCATTGACAAACTACCAAGGAAGAACATGGGCTTCGTAATGGGAGATGCTAATGCCAAGATTGGTCAGGTCAACGTAGGTTATGAGAAAATTATGGGACAACATGGCTTGGGGCAAATGAATGAGAACGATAAGCGATTTGCAAATATATGTGCTTTCAACAGTGTTGTCATTGGGGGCTCTGTTTTCCACACAAGAGGGTCCACAAGGCTATCTGGGTATAATCAGATGGAGAGACGGAGAACTAGGTAGATCATTTTTGTTTCTCTCGTAGGTTCGGGCATTCACTGGAAGATGTCATAGTACATCGAGGGGCAGACGGTGTTTCGGATCATCGTCTACTCCTAGCTAAACTCAAGCTTCGTCTCAAAAAGCACGGAATCAGAGCAGTAACCCAAAAAAAAAAAAAAAAAAAACGAAGTTCCAAGTAAGTCTCTTAGACGGACACAACAAAGAGGAGTTTCAGCTGCAATTATTGAGGAACAGGTTTCAACCTCAGGCTGATTTTGGTAGGGGGGGGGTAAGGGGGCATGGAGACGGAGGTGCACTGGACCAAGGACAAAGAAGTCTTTGCTTAAACATGCCAAGGAGTACTCGTAGGAGTAGCATTTTGACAAGAAGATATAATACAAAAGATGGCGATATATATCAATCATGACAAATATGTACTCGTTCATTTTTTAAAATGTTACCAAATGACTTTTGCACAAATAGTAACATACAATCGAAGTTTTGAGTCCCCAGGTCCAGTAATAACTATGTATTTTACCTCTGAAAGTACTCTTATAACTGCCAGTTGATTTGCATCTTCTTTTTCCATCTATCGGTCTCTAGTACCATGTCTGATAAGGCAACTTTGTATCTGGCATCCTCAAAGCATATCCCTAATATCTCCATCGTCTCCATGTTATTCTCGTTTTATCCAATCACAGCTCTTTCCAATACTGAAGAATTTGTGATAGAATAATTCCATTTTATCATTAGAATTGTGGTAAGTATCTTGTTGAAAACTTTGTCTTTCGTTTGGGTCCAAATCGTTGAGACAGAATTATGATACCGCCTATGTGTAAGCAGGGCTACAACAGCCCCTTTTTCTGGTATACGACCAACGAATGTATCTGCCAGATTGGCCTTCTACACACCGTTTAAGTATTCCCAAGTGCACTGATGCCAACAATCTCATATTACATACTATCTATGCCTAACTATTGTGTCATCGTCATTGATGCACTGATGTCAACGATCTCATACTATCTTTGCCTAACTATTGTGTCATCGTCATTGGTGCACTGATGTCAACGATCTCAAATGCTATCTATGCCTAACTATTGTGTCATCGTCATTGATGCACTGATGTCAGCGACGATCTCATAGTATCTATGCCTAACTATTGTGTCATCGTTATTGATGCACTGATGTCAACGATCTCATACTACATACTATCTATGCCTAACTATTGTGGCATCGTCATTGGTGCCCGTAAAGTAGACCATAAGCAGAACTAGATGACCCTGTTTAATATTTACATAGCGCTACAAGTATGTGTCTCTCCTGAAGCCGCAATAATAAACAGAACATCCGCTCGCCTGGCAGGAAATTTGATGTTGCAGATAAATGTTGAAAATTGGGCGAAATGTAAGGCGGGAGGTGTGATCAGCAGCTCTGATATGAGATCTGCACGCACAGATTGGTGCTCTCGTAAGTAACAGCGAATGATATGTTGTTGTTGTTGTTGTTGTTGTTGTTGTTGCTGCTGTTGTCGTTGTTGTTGTTGTTGTTTTTGTTGTTGTTGTTGTTGTTGTTTTTGTTGTTTTTGTTGTTGTTGCTGTTGTTGTTGTTGTTGTTGTTGCTGTTGCTGTTGTTGTTGTTGTTGCTGTTGTTGTTGTTGTTGTTGTTGTTGTTGTTGTTGTTGTTGTTGTTTGAGTCAAGAGAAGCACCTCCACACACGATCGGTATGTTGGTGTTTGTGAAAGGTTAGTTTGATATACCGAGACAAGAGAAGAAGAGTCAAGAAATACGACCAAACAGTGACACCCTCAAACCATTTGTAAATCAGGTACGCTTCATTTGCTTTCTCAAACTATGAAAAAATTCGGTCTTCACCCAAACTAGGCCATTATCTGGGACAATGAAAAAGTCCCGGTGAACAGAATGTCGTCCATAGCTTAGTGGTTAGGTTTCCGGACCTGTAATTGTGAGATTGCAGGTTCGGAGGTTCGAGCCTCAGCTCAGTCCGACGTACATTGTGTCCTTGAGAAAGGCACTTTACATGAATGTCCCTTTGGGCTCAGTCTTTTCCGAGATATACGTTAAACTCATTAAAACTCAAAGATCCCACCTCTTAAATACCTAATAATGTTGACAGGACATTAAACATAAACCGTTTCACCTTTTTATACTGGTCAACAGTTTCATAGTTCATCAATCATACTACAGACTCTTAACAACATCGACTTCAGTTCCTCCAGATTCGAATTTGAATCTTTGAAATTTTATGCGAAGCCGAAGTCAAAAACAACTGTTAAACACATTATTTAAATTCGTACATGGCGTGTGGACTGTGCGACCAAAAACTATTCTCAGTCAGGGTTTCTCAAAGCTCCTTGGCGGTAGCTAAAAATAGGGTAATAGATTCAGTAAGAAAAGTAAAGCTCACATTGAACTTTTGATTGACCTAGAAAGGTCAAGTTGGGAAGGGAGATTAGATGGGTGAAGGGCAAAAAGAGAGTGAGCGGGTGTTGTTTGAAGAAGATTGAATTTACTTCGGACGAGAAAAAAACAAACCAGCATACATAGAAGAACAAGCTGCTGGAGCCCGAGAAGCAGCAAACAGGAAGGACATGCGAGAATTATTCCAGATTGTAAAAAGACTAGCTGGAGACTTTGGAAAATCATCAGAGGGAAAAGTAGAAAAGAAAGATGTACATTTTTGGAATTGTGATCAATTTTGAAATCAGACAGAGTAGAAACAATGAAACAGGCATTGAATGGATAAATGGCACATTTTAGGAGACTAAGATTTTGCTGATGGCATCTGCCTTTTAACCACCACAGTACATGAAATGTAGTCAAAAACAAATGAACTAGCAAAACTGTGTGAAAACTTGGCCTTATAGTAAATGTATCTAAAACAGATGGACTGCGAACATCATTAGAAAATGCGCCCATCACTTTTTATGGAGAACCCCTTGCAGAAATTAGTAAGTTCAAGTACCTTGGCAGCATCATATCCAATACTGCAGACTGCTTGACAACCTCCACCAAAGATTTAAATGCGTAAATCACTTTTGTGAAATTGACAACTATATGTGAGGCATCCTGGGGAAATCAGGCGTTTGTCAAAATAATGAAATTGAAGATACTGGCATTTCTCTTCTTGTTTTGCAATTTTTATCAAATTTGAGTTCTTTAGCTCAACAGGTTTTACGTTCATTCAGAAACATATGTGAGGCAGCGTGGTGGAATCAGGCTCTCGTCAAAATAACCAAAATGAAGAAACTTGCATTTTTCCGCAGGTTTGTGAATTTTTATTAAATATTTGTTTTTTGGCTCAACACTTTTCATACCCATTAACGAACTCATTTCTGTGTGGATTTTTCTTAAAAAAACGTTGATTAAACTCACAAAAGTTGTAAATTTTCAGTTACCACGGGCTCTAAAGCTATAGAAATAAGTAATCTTTGACGGCCATTTTCTCACTAATTTTACCTCTACAAACAGGTGACCCACACCTCCTTCATTCTCAAATATCTTTACTTGTATTTAAGATAAACGGATATTTTTTCATTCAAATAAAGACAAGTGAACAAGCTTTAAGATGATACCAATAACTCGATGTGCTCAAAAATTGACGAGAGCCTGATTCCACCGCGCTGCCTCACATATGGCTATTTGGATTTTACTAAAAACTGCTGATAAAAGGCACAGAAATGTACATTTTCCGTATCCAGGGACTCTCAAGCATTAGAAGATACAAAGCTTTGGCAGCCATTTTCTCGCTTATTTTACATTTGAAATCAGGCGACCCCCACTTCCTTCAATCAAAATATCTCCAGCTCTATTAATGATAGATTTTTTAAAATCGGAAGATAGACAAATGAAAAAACTTTAAGATGACACCCACAACTCCACACACCCAAAACTTGCCGAGCACCTGATTCCACCGCGTCGTGACACATATGGAAGTCGCTGTTTTTCGTTTCACTAACGCCAACTTTTTTGTTTTAACCCTTTCAAGGCTGAAACTAAATTTGAACAGAGAAGAAAAATTGTTCATTCAATGGAGGTTGAGTCAAAGCTAAAATAACTTTCCCACTTCTTTTAAAATAAGTAACTGCCCATTGGTAGTTGAATTTCCTAAATCTCCCTCTATAGGCCAGTCGAAAAAAAGGTCAGTGGACCAGTTCTAGAGAACACAAGCGAGTACGTACGTCTACACAGAAGTGAAAAGGTTAAAACCAAGTTAAAGAAATTGTTCAAGGGAAGGAACAGGGGGGAGGGAGGGGGGGGAGGGGGGTAGTCGATTATGTTTTCTCAAAAAAGGGACGGGTGGGTGAGATTATATTTCCAAGGAGTGAAATTTTCTTTTCGTAAGCACTAAGACTATAATAAACTTCATATCATAACTTCGGCCTGATATCTGACACCTTTGAAAAAGTCATTTATTTGTTCCCGTCTTTTGAGGCAGTTTCGTTTCGAAACAATACTGCTATCGTCAAGGTATGTGATAAACATTAATTTTTTCGCGAATGTAAAAATCCCTATGATGAGATTATGTGTTTGGGCAGTAAACGGGTTGGTGATCTCGTAGTTAACGCACTTAGAGCAGGTTTATCTGATAATAATTATCAATAATTCCACAAATCATCTTGCTACTCAGAAAGCTTTTTAAGCTAACCGACTAAATTGTTGAAAGTCCTGCTTGCACGAATCCCGCGTCTCTCTCTCTTCTCTCTCTCTCTCTCTCTCTCTCTCTCTCTCTCTCTCTCTCTCTCTCTCTCTCTCTCTCTCTTTCTCTCTCTCTCCATCTCTTTCTTTATTTCTCTCTCTCTCTTTCTCTCTCTTTATATATATATATATATATATATATATACATACACACACAAACACACACACAAACACACACAAACACACACACACACACACACACACACACACACACACACACACACACAAACAAAGGTTATAGCGTCACGTGACCTCTGTTTCATGGAGAGAAGTATTTTGCAATATTGAGAGTGGCTGCCCCTGAACTAAAATTTATAAATAATTGAGGAAAAATTGAGTGTGTAAATGTAAAAAAAAAAACTTTAACAGCGCAGGCGGATTTTCCCCTTTTTTTGAGATGGTTATAAAAAATGTGACCTTTGATTTGAATAGAGGTAGCAATATAAATAGAAAAAATGTGCTAGTGTTTTTCCTGATCCAGTTAAAAAGCTGACCTACTTTCGAGAGATTGTATTTATAAACAGTTTATATGATCTAGGAGGCGAGCTACCCTCTTTTCGAACAGCTTCCAGGCTTTGGGCTCTAAGACAAAAATTGGTGGTACTGAAAATATCTGATCAATAAACCGAAAACCCCAAAAGTCTTACCTCCAACCCAATTTAACAACCCTTGTCTTTGTCTCGCCTTTTTCTAAAGACAGAGAAAAGGCCACTATCACCCTTGGAATCCCAAAAGCCACACTGTAAGACCCAAATCAAGAACCTGGGCTGTTGGGAAGCATAGAAGAGAGAAAAACAGACAATATTTTTTTGTTCCACACGCACATCGAATTCACAAATTGATCACGTTTTTCGAGAGGCTGGCCTAATCAGAAGCACTTTGAAATTTGAAGATGAAGGTCTCATGTGAGCCGAAATTGTGATCATAAGTGGGGTTGATATTTGTCAGGTTTTATTATTCAAATCCTATAGCTACGTTGGCCAGTTTGTTAGGAAGTTCTAAGTTGACGTCAGCTTGACTATATCAAATGTTTCTGTCGATAAGATACGTTTTTGTTTGACCTCATAATAATAAACACAGTGTCTTTAAACATCAGAAAAAGATATGCAAAAACTTGGAAAAATGGAACAATCTTGAAACCTTCTAACAAATATACTTCATACTAATAAACAAAAGGATAATAACTACCTTCAAAAAACGTCAGAGCAATACCAAACGTGTCATCCCACCGACCACGCACTAATCATCCTCAGACTAGGAAGAAGGAAGAAACACAGAAGTACACAGAAGAAGTGTATGACTATCAAAATGTAAAACTTCGCCCACCTTACCATTCAGGCAGAAATAAAGGAAGTCATCAAAGAAAAATAAGAAAAGCTATTATTAGAGGCGATATGCATTAAAAGAAGTATGGCAGAGTTTCAAAAACACCCTACCTGAAATCTAAGAAAGAGGTGATCCACAAAATAATTAGTAGACAAAAAACGCAAAGGAACAGTGTGATGAATAGGTGAATCTTGTCAGTTTGATAGTGTTTGAGCGCGTGAAATCCACAGCTTGCACTGTATGCTTCTGCGGAAGCCGAGAATGTTTCTGAGTGTTCTCAGAGGGTCTGCTGGGGTAATAAAAGTTGTAAAGCGCATAGAGCATGCTCTTGAGCGTGGATATGCGCTATATAAATGCAATTATTATTATTATTATTATTATTATTATTATTATTATTATTATTATTAACGGTCAAAGAAACCACAAAGAGGAAGACTGAAGCCTATGAGGAATGGCTAAAGACAAAGCAGGAAAAGGCCAAATTGAAATCAGAATGGCATGAAAAAAAGCAGAGAGTCATCAAATCAGCAAAAGAAAGCTCCTGGGGGAACTATGGAGAGCAACTGACTAACCTTTATAAGAACAACCTACGAGATCTTTACACAAGTGTCCAGGCCATGAAATACAGAATAAAAATGTACACAGCTAAGACAGAAGTAATAAAGATCGCCAGAAACCAAATCCCATGTCGGGCAGCTGCATCTCCCCTCGACACCTCTGGGTATAAGAGAACAGAAATATAAAAATCACAAAGTCACAAAGTACACACACAACAATGTGGAGGAAAGAAGAATTAGAAACACAATTGGGCCATATAAAACTTCCTGACATCCGTCAAAAGTTGCATACTGAAATGGTACAGGCACATCACATGATCATCTGGACTTCAGGGAACAGCACAAGGAGGGAGACGAAGAGGCAAACAGAGGAAGCGATTGGAAGACAACGCCGAATAAAAAGGCTGGCCGTGACTGGAACATCTTACAACGGAAAGCAAAATCTGCAGTGGCACTCTATCAATCAGACAGCCTACGGGATACTTGAAGGAGAAGGTGAAATATTTTGTCATTTAAAGACGTTGCAGGATTCAATGCGTTCGAACAGTCACTGCAGCCTTGGTACCTTCTGAAAAGACACAGACACACAGGCACACACACACACACACGCGCACACATACTTCCATACACACACACGCACACACACACACACACACACACACATATATATATATATATATATATATATATATATATATATATATATATATATATATATATATATATACAATATATATACATATATATATATATATATATATACACAAACTGCAAGGGAGGTCAGAATTCATTTGGGTTGAAATCTCTATGTTTAGAGGACAACGGTACGTCTGATTCTGCCTTTTGACTTTAAGATGTAGATCCGACTAGACCAACCAAAGCGTACCTCATTTAAGAAACCCGTAAATGGAAATCAAGGAGGAAGGAAGTTATTGAAGAAAATCTGCCGCGGGCACCCCACGTGATCTGTCTACTGAACGAGAGACTTCAGAAGTAGTGTCATGACATCAATCAATTGTCCATGATTTCAGTTCTTATCACCCCCCCCCCCCCCCAATCTTCGTCAGAAAGGAATATGAAGAGCAATCTTTTGAAAGTCCTCCAGCTAATGTATTTTAGTATTGGTAGAAACATAATTATAATATAATATAATATAAGAAAACGACAGGCAAATTTCTTCGGACACACAATGCGAAAAGAAGCATTAGAGAATATTGTAACAACAGGAAAGTTTGAAGGAAAGAGAGGCAGAGGCAGACAGAGGGAAAAGATACTGGACAAGTTGACAACATGGCTGGGAGCAGCAAGAACAACAGACACCATTGCTGCAGCGCAGGACAGAGTGAAGTGGAGGTCCATGATCGCCCACGCCAGTTGGCAAGGC
>NW_004797537.1:614562-617062 GCF_000002075.1 Aplysia californica | reverse complement strand
CGTCTGCCCGTTCCTTGCTGCTTTCTTTCAGTTCCCCATTTTTTGTCGGCTCCTTCAATAGGCTCGCGTGCGCAATCTCATGTGCCTGCACGTGCGTGCACTCTGGTCCGCAAGCTATCTTTTTCTGCCAGTTTGTCAATCTGAATGTTAATTTGTCTATCAGCCTGTTTGCATGACTTACAGTCTGGTGATGAGTCTGTCTCTTAACGCGCACGCGCGCTCACACACACACACACACACACACACACACACACACACACACATACACACTCATGCACACTCACACACACCTACACACACATACACACTCACACACACACACACACACACATACACACTAATGCACACTCACACACACCTACACACACATACACACTCATACACACACACGCACATGCACACTCACACACACTGACACTCACATACACACGTACACACACATACACGCACAAACACACGAATGCTCGTACACACATATACAAACACCTCATCATCATCATCCGAAAGAAGCCTCTAATGCAAAATGTTAGGCTGTTTCAGTAACCAAACGTTTTAATACATTGTCATGTGATGCATTACCCAAAAATTCACGCCCTGTCCAATCAGCCTTGATCACAACAACGCCAGATGCAGGATATACTGCGCAAATAGTATATGTGAGGCAGCGTGATGGAATCAGGCTCTCGTCAAAATGATCAAAGTGAAGAAACTGACATTTTTCAGCCGGTTTGCGAATTTTTATCGAATTTTTGGTTTTTGACTCAACACCTTTCATGCCCATTAAAGAACACATTTCTGGGTGTATTTTACTGAAAAACGTTGATTGAAGGCACAAAACAAGTAAATTTTCAGTTACCACGGACTCTTAAGTTAAGGAAATAACTAACCTTTGGAGGCAATTTTCTCACTAATTTTACCTCTAAAACCATGTGGCCCCCATCTCCTTTATTCGTAAATATCTCGACTTGTATTCAGGATAAATGAATAATATTTTCATCTAAATAAAGACAAGTGATCAAGATTTAAGATGATAAAAACAATTACTCTACATGCCCAAAAATTGACGAGAGCCTGCTTCCACCACGCTGCCTCACATATACTAGAACACCACCTCCCTCCCTACCCAACACACACACACAACAAAATAAAAGCTCCCCAGAATTCCATCTATAAAACCAGAGTCTGTCGAAACAGGTCTTAAGGCAAGTTAGTTATTCCTTTACTTGATTTCAGACCTGCTCGACAACATCCTCTTTTTCAAAAGCGGCAGTCTTCTTTTCGTAATCTCACTTTCAAATGAATCAGCGAAATGCCCTTTGGATCTACATGCAATCTTCTCATCCGGTCCAAATTGGGATGATTGCAAGCTTCGGTTAAACGGAAAAATGTTACAGGAGATACCCCCGAGATCTTCTGTTGGCTAATAAGGCTTTTTTCAATGTTTCTTTCTTGTCCTTTTTAGTCCTTGCATTGCAACAGGTTTCTCTGGAATATATTTTTTTCTTTTGCCTGCTTATGCTTAAAGGTTACTAACTATGAGTATCATTTCTGTCAGATTTATCTAATTTGTTCCTTTTGTGCGTTAGTAGATTAGTGGTTAGGCTATCGGACTCGTAAATGTGAGATTGTGGGGTGCGGAGCTTGAGGCTCACCTCATTCTGACCTTTTTATGTACTTGGGAACGACACTTTACAGGAAGTTTCCGCTTTGGCTTGGTCCTATCGAAGCTAAGCATGGGAGGCTCTCGTGGCCTAGAGGTTAAGGTGTTGGCCTCTCATTCAAAGGTCCCGGGTTCGAATCCGGGTAGCGACCGAAAAATTTTCTTCTCTAAAATAGTCTCCTTTCACCTCCTTTCCTGCTCTCTAGCAATGTTCTGTGGTCTGCTTTCATTTCCACTTTCTGCCCCCACCCCCTCACCTCCTTTGACCCCTCCTCTGGGCTCCTGACTCTTTCTGCAGCCTTTCTACTGCTACTCCTTGGCTCCTCCTTACTGCTGTCTTTCTGCCACACCCCTGATCTTCTGGTAGGAAAGATCTACACCTAGCCTTCTCGGACAAGGGTGAAAAATCTCGGAGGGCCCGTGTGCAAGTTGCGCACGTTAAAGATCCCTTGGTGGTCTAAAATCGATAAGAGTAGGCTTCGGCCGCCACCCGGGCAAAATTCAAAATTTCCTACCCACTGAAAATATTAGGTGTGTACCGCGCGCTCATATGACCTTATGCAGTTGCAAGAACAAAAACAAGAAGTTGCGAGCGCCGTAAAACACTTTACAAAAACAAAAAACGAAGCTAAGCATTAAACCCAGAGGTTTCGCCTCTTGAATAACTACTACTTGACAAGGGGCGTTTAACTTTGTTATGTATGTGTTCTCTTTAACGGAAATTTTGTACACAGGTGAACTCTAAATAGTCTAATGCTTTCTTTGTTTGGTGCACTACCGTTGTTACAAACGCTCAATGGTCTCACATGGAAAAGCTGATTTTAAAGAGGATTCTCATCT
>NW_004797537.1:609562-612062 GCF_000002075.1 Aplysia californica | reverse complement strand
TCTTATCAAAGTCCACGTCTCAGTGCCATGTAGGAATTTGGAGAAGATGTTACATTCCAGCATTTTCTCTCTTAAAGTTAGAGATAATTGCCTGGATGTAAATAGTTTGTGCCCTTGACTTGATCTTGTTTTTGCAGCTGATGTTCTAATGTGAATTTCTTTTTCACAAAATGCTTAGCCTCTCAACAGTTCTGGCCTTCGATAGTCATGTCTGTTTCTGACACCAGAGAGCCAAGATGGCGGACAGCCACTGTAAGGGTCAACTGATTAACACTTTTATCTCAGCCTAAAATATTTGAACCCAGGTCAAGCACGCGACTACCCCAGATAACATCAACTTTGGAAACAAAAAACTGTCGGTGTTTTACTCGTTTTTTAGCAAAAGTTAAATCTTTAAGGGGGACCTGCTTGACAGGGAAAATCAGGGCTGAGAAAGATACAATGTCTCAGCAGACAGACGGAGATACTCAATAAAAAAAATTCTCCCCACAACGAAAGAATGGGCCACTCGTCTCCAACGTGCACTGGCGAAGCGCCTTACCTCAACTCCACAAACATCCCACATACATATGTGAGGCAGTGTGGTGGAATCAGGCTCTCGTCAAAATAATCAAAGTGAAGAAACTGGCATTTTTTCCGCAGGTTTGTGAATTTTTATAACATTTTTGTTTTTTGGCTCAACATCATTCATGTCCATTAAAGAACTCATTTCTGTGTGGATTTTTCTGAAAATCGTTGATTAAAGTCACAAAAAATGTAAATTTTCAGTTACCACGGACTCTTTAGCTAAGGAAATAACTAATATTTGGAGGCCATTTTCTCACCAATTTTAGCTCTTAAACCGGTGACCCCCACATCCTTCATTTGCAAATATCTCTACTTGTATTCAAGATAAATTAATATTTTTTCATCCAAATAAAGACAAGTGAACAAGCTTTAAGATGATAACTATAACGCTGCATGCCCCAAAATTGACGAGAGCTTGATTCCACCACGCTGCCTCGCATATCTGTCCGCGTACGTCTATCCCCAAGCGCAGTAATGTACGGATTCCGTCTCTGCGCCTTGAGAGGGAGATTACCCTTAACGGCACAGAGGTATCAAAGATCAGCTTCACAGCCCAGACGAACGCTGTAACGAGGAATGAAATGATGGACATCCCTCAAGTTAACAAAGTGGCGGCACACCGGGTGCCATCTATCCCTAACAAGACAGCCTTGGCTCTGAGCTTTGACGTAATTCAGTTTTAAATAAGAATAAAAGGCCTTTTCCATGATTAGAAATCACAAGAGTTTCTGCGAATTTAAGAGAGTAAGAGATGGAGATAAATAGATAGCCAAAGAGATGATGAGCTGTGGAAGTATTGCGTAAGAGGAAGAAAGGAGGAAAGAAGATGAAAAGAACATTAGATAGATAGATAGATAGATAGATAGATAGATAGATAGATAGATAGATAGATAGGAGATGCGAAACGTGGGAGAAGAGAAAAGGCAACAGAAATATCGGTCCTGACGCAGTCCTCAATATACCTAATGATTCGAGGTACCTTACGAGTCGAATCATACATGGACGACTGCATTTGAAACGTACTGTATTAATAGTTAGACGACGACCAATTTGATTGATGACATCGCTGATAGTGGTAGCCTTTTCCACAGTCTATGAGCACCGGATTCCCGATTCTTATCTGTGTCTCTGTTAGTCATTGTACACGAGTATGACCTAGACTTTTTCTTCGAGAAAACATTAAACGTGTAAATGTAGATATTTTTCGTCCCCACAGACAAAATTCAGAGCATAATCGTCGCTTTTGAGCACAAGGGGGCTATCCCGAAAAATGCTGTTTTGAGAAAACGGAAGCTAAATTTGTTGCCCCTTGTTCAGTTTCTTTAAAAGACAAGGAGAGTTTTCTCTATAACCAAACAAATATACACACCAATAAAACCAAACTTCTCCTACAGGTAGGGCAATGCTCACTTTTGGTGTAGGTCAAAATTTCTGGAAACCCCCCAAATCTAGGTTAGGCCTCTTGTCCTTAAAAGCGACCAATTTAGAAGGCTGGCTTCGGTCCTGCCTGCCTTTCATGACTCAGACTGAGAGATATACAACGTCATAGCAGGAAGTCTGAGATAATATGTACTCGATTCAATTACTTATCCTCACACTGGAACCAAACTCAGGTGTCCTGCATGCGACGTCGAAGCTCTCTAACCGCTACGCTACAGACTCTTGTATACACCGACATAAAAAGACAGTGCAGACGGCTGAGTCACTGGGCATTACTGCTGTATATTGACAGCAGCTGGCACATAGTCTACGTGTAACTGCGCGAGGAAAAACAAGGATAAGCTACATTGATCCCAATCGAACTTCAGGTAATTGATCTTATCCAGCTCCAAAAAATCAGTATACAAAACAAAATAAATTTCAATGGCTTTATTTTCTTTTCAAATTTTAAGTTTTCTCAACATGTTTTCATTTGAGTAAGCTCCTACCCCCC
>NW_004797537.1:603445-608990 GCF_000002075.1 Aplysia californica | reverse complement strand
AGAGAGAGAGAGAGAGAGAGAGAGAGAGAGAGAGAGTGTGTGTGTGTGTGTGTGTGTGTGTGTGTGTGTGTGTGAATACTAAAGGTATGGATAAGGTGTTGTTGTTTTAAACTCCAGGAAAGACCGTTGCTTTTTGTTAAATGGTTGTTCAACTGCTGCTGTGATTTCAAACACTGTCGAATAAAAACGCTCAGGGCTTTCATTTACTGTATTAATGAAAATCAATTTAGGTTCCATTTTCGGTTTAGGTGAAAAAATGTGTGATCAATGACGAAAATAGAAAAGAAAAGAAAAAAAAAGAATTTCCCGCGAGTTTTCTCAAGATCAAAAACGTTCTTCACTGTTTGATTTTTTTATTTTTTGTGTGTGTCTTTTTTTTTACACAATGACAAGGTTGGGGGGGTGAGCGGGGCTTTTTAAACGAAACGAATGCTGTTGTCTCATGTTGTTATAGCTTTCTTCTGAGACAATACACCGACCACGAATTTGCATCATTTACCGCTTTCTGTCTACACAAACAGCACTTTTGCTATTTTGCTTGTTTTACAATGGACCCGTGAAATATTTTACTCCAGGGAAAACCGAAGAAATAAAAAATAATAGATTCCAAACCAAACTACGTTATTCTTTCAACTTGCAAAGATTGTCTTTTGTGTCTAGAGCCACCATGGTGAGGTGCAATGAGCCAAAGCCGATTACAGACTTGTCGGTGGGTCGTCCCAATCACGACAGAGAGTTAACTTATTTCTTTCATTATGGTACCCCAACGCACGCCTGCCTATAGCACGACAACCTTGAGCTTAGGGCTAAGACGTTAATGTAGACGGTAATGTATTGCTTTCGACCACCCCGCGCGCTCATATGACCTTATGCAGTTGCGAGCGCCGTAAAACACTTTACTGAAAACCAAAAAAAAACCCAATATCCTCCTGCTAAATGTAGAAAAGATGCAAGTGTTAACAAAACCAGCAAAGGAGGAACACGTAAACGAGGAAAAGAAAGATAGTATATTATACGAGTACCATGGGGTAGCCACTCGAAACACCTCATTTCAAATGCCTTTTAAAAAAATGAATTACAAGATGTAACATAGAACAAAGACTAAGAAGGTTCCTGTATGGATTTTGGTAAAAATATATTTGTGAGGCAGCGTGGTGGAATCAGGCTCTCGTCAATTTTTGAGCATGTAGAGTTAATTGTATCATCTTAAAGTTTGTTCACTTGTCTTTATTTGGAGGGAAAAAATATCCATTAATCATGAATACAAGTCGAGATATTTGCGAATGAAGGAGGTGGGTGGTCACCTGTTTTCAGAGGTAAAATTAGTGAGAAAAAGGCTGCCAAAGATTAGTTATTTCCTTAGTTTAAAAGTCCGTGGTAACTGAAAAATGTACATTTTTGGTGCCTTTAATCAACGTTTTAAAGAAAAATCCACACAGAAATGAGTTCTTTAATGGGCACGAAAGGTGTTGAGCCAAAAAACAAAATTTTGATAAAAATTTACGAACCTGCAGAAAAATGCCAGTTTCTTCACTTTGATTATTTTGACGAGAGCCTGATTTCACCACGCTGCCTCACATATTATATTATACGAGTACCATTGGGTAGCCACTCGAAACACCTCATTTCAAATGCCTTTTATAAAAAAAATGAATTACAAGATGTAACATAGAACAAAGACTAAGAAGGTTCCTTTATGGATTTTGGTAAAAATATATTTGTGCTTTATTTTATTAACTGTGCGTTGCCAGTCTCGTCAGGTTTGGCTTAACCCCCTGGGCAGGGAAGACCAGAGAAAATAATAGATCTAATATTATGACAAGTATGATCAAAAAGATTTTGAAGAAGAGCCAGGAACCATAATGCGCGAAATAATTAATTATACAGTTAATGAGAAACTAATGTACCAACAAAAATACAAATAAAAGCTACGAACTAACAGGCTCTACGCACTCCCCTTTTTAGTATTTAAAAGTTTCAAAGAGGTAAACCTCTAGCGGTGGGATTTGGTGTGGCAGGGGGGGGGGAGCGGGGGTCGATACGATGTACTCATAGGGACCACAAATCCTAAGCTGAATCGTGCGTGAGAATTACTAACACTAAACAGATTGACAGATGGCGTGCTGGTTGCAAAATGGACTAGTCTGAGATTCTCAAGAAAAAACAAGCTTTATAATATTGATGTGTAGACTTCCATTACAAAACTCAGTATTATGGCTTCTCGTATGTTCCAAAGTACGTTTTCGGAAGAGTTTAAAGGAAATCTATCTTCCAAAATAGCTCTCTAATCTTTCTAAGTAATTTAAAAGAAATGATTGGATCCGACCAATTTCTTTTTCAGCTATCTAGTGTGGAATATTTTTCTAGATATGGGCTCTTTACAATCAACACCTTCGGCTACTGGGATGACGTCAATACTAAGAAAGACGTGAGGTCGTGTTACGAGTAGACAGCCTTTCGGCACTAAAAACAGACAGCCACTGTGAAATTACAGGCGAGAGTTCGTGGGCTCCTGAGTACGTTCGCGATCTTCTCTCAGACTTTCACGTTTTGGGCACTTGGTGAGCTTTGTTGTTCGGTATGAGGTGCATTTCCAAGAAAGAAATGAGACAGCGAGATAGAGATAGAGAGAGAGAGAGAGAGAGGGGGGGTGGAGCAAAGGCAGAGAGAGAGAGAGAGAGAGACAGGGTGGAGCAAAGGCAGAGAGAGAGAGAGAGAGAGAGAGAGAGAGACAGACAGACAGAGAGAGAGAGAGAGAGAGAGAGAGAGAGAGAGAGACAGACAGACAGAGACAGAGAGAGAGAGAGAGAATGTATTTATGTATGTGAACAATAAAGCAAAAACGACGGAGATAGAATCAGAAAGGATGAGAGAGCAGACATAGAGAGAGAGAGAGAGAGAGAGAGAGAGAGAGAGAGAGAGAGAGAGAGAGGGGGGGGGCGCTAAAGGAAAGAGAAAGAGATAGAGAGAGGGAGAGAGAGAGAGAGAGAGAGAGAGAGAGAGAGAACGAACGAGTGAGTATAACAGCGACGAAGAGGGGAAGAGAAATAAATTGAGATTAGGGATGCTCTTATTCAAATAACGTATACTATTTTCTTGGTACACTAATCCCAGAAAACGAATTAAGTACGTGAAGGCGAAGGGTGTTCTGAAGGGGTTCACCAGTTCATGTCTCACTTTTAATCTTTGTTTTGACTGAGTTTGTGAACTGAAGATGACGTTTGTATACCTGATTACACTCTGTCCTGTCGGTGAGTGCCAAAGGAGAGGGAGAAGGGGGTGGGGGCTTCATTGGAAACAGGGTAAAAGTTCATGTGAACCCTTATTTGGAATTTAATTGACCTGATTGTCACATCCGGCGTCTCCCCTCTCTGTATGGCTACATTTGGGCAGCTATGACGTCAATCGTGAACGACACGATAATCTAAACTTATTTTAAGAATAGGCGGTCGGGATGTACTTCTACCGATAATCTTTCCCTTTAAAAAGAAATCTTTTAGCCCGCATTAGTGTATGGCTGACTTGTGGATATGTGAGGCAGCGTGGTGGAATCAGGCTCTGGTCAAAATAATCAAAGTGAAGAAACATGCATTTTTCCGCAGGTTTGTGAATTTTTATTAAACTTTTGTTTTTTGACTCAATGCCTTTCATGCCCATTAGAGAAATCACTTCTGTGAAGACTTTTCTGAAAAACGTACAAAAAATGTTAATTTTCAGTTACCTCGGACTCTTAAGCTAAGGAAATAACTTATCTTTGGTGGACATTTTCTCACTAATTTTACCTCTGAAAACAGGTGCCCCCCATCTCCTTCATTCGCAAATATCTCAACTTGTATTCAAGATAAATGGATATTTTTTCATCCAAATAAAGACAAGTAAACAAGCTTTATAGTGGTACCAATAACCCTACATGCCTAAAAATTGACGAGAGCCTGATTCCACCACGATGCCTCACATATGGACCCATCCTGTTGCCCAATGCCAAGGGAAAGGTTTTAATCTAAGAATTTGGGAAAGAAGGGGGGGGGGGTCTATAGAGGTGTTTCAAATCTAACACTGGCATGGAAATGGAAGTAGTAATAATAATAATCGGAAGTAATGATTATTTATCTCTAAGTCTACCCCTACCACACCCACCTCCCTCATCTTTTAGGTGAGTGAAAAGACTAGCTATAGGCCTATTCCTTAGACCTCTCGGTGTAGAAGTTAAGTATCAATTATTGCGTAGTTAAAGAAAGTGTTTGATTAATTAGTCTTTTGGAGTTTACTTAGCTGTAAGAGAAGAGAACATGAAAGGGAGAAAATGAGTGAGTGTATGAATTAATTAGTGAGGGGTTGAATACATGAATGAGAGAGTGAGGGGATAAATAGACGAGTGAGTGGATGAATGAGTGAGTGAGTGGATAAAAAGACGAGTAAGTGGATGAATGAGTGAGTGAATGAGTGGGTGGCAAAATAAATAATGGTGTTACATAGTGCGAGCTGAATAGGTGAGCGAATCAGTGAGCTACTGAAATATAACGTCCTTCTCCTCCTCCCTCAACCCCACGACCACCTCCCTTATAATTCCTTTTCTCCTCCTCCTCCTCCTCCTCCTCCTCCTCCTCCTCCTCCTCCTCCTCCTCCTCTCATCCTCATGCCCCTTTTCGTGCTCTTACTCTAAGCCCTCATCCACTTCCTCTACTCATATTCGTTTTCCTCTTTTTCCGTCTCCTGTTTCTCCATCCCCACTATTGCGAAAGTCTTTCAAAACACAACAGTACACGTAAAATTCTGCCTCAAAGTGTTTCAATACAAAATTTCAAGACAAGCAGACCAAAAACTCCTCTACGTATGCAACAACTCATGCGAATTCTGATTATCTGTGCGCTGTTAATCATGTGAACAACAAATAGGACATCGCAAAGAGTGCGACAACAGCTATAATCAGAGAGGGATTTCACCGGAAGCTTTAGATAAGATTTTTCCAATGCCTAGAGGCTCCATTCGAATAGAAAAGGTTTCCGAATCTCCATCAGAGATGTAGCTTTTGCCAGAATTCAGGAATGATGGTGATGATGGTGATGACGACGACGACAACGACGACGACAACGACAACGATGACGACGAAAAAAGAAGAAGAAGAAAAGCTTCAAGCAAACAGTGCATTACTTTGTTAATTCTTGTCAATTTTCGTTGTTTTTTTTAACTCAAAAACAACCAACAGTTTACGCTACCCTCTGACCTTGACGCGTTTGGTGGTAAGCCAGCGGAAAACCTTGAAGGGCGTGGTCACGGCGATGCAGCGCTCGATGGAGATGGCGATGGTCGTGTAGGCGGCTCCGAAGTGGGACAGCTGGATGGCGGGAAACATGATGGGGGACAGGGCGTTAGCGAGCAGCACTGCCGAGTGACCAGCTGCCGAGATTGAGGGGAGGTACCTGGAAGGTCAAGGGTTCAAGGGCGAGAGAGTTAGGTTAGATAAAGGGAAAGATTTGAAACTTGGGAATGAAATTTATAGTGTTTGCTTGGTTTCCCCAGTATTAATTTTTACCAAAGTCCCCCC
>NW_004797537.1:599382-603345 GCF_000002075.1 Aplysia californica | reverse complement strand
CCCCCCCCCCCCCCCCCCCGCTCCCTTTACACGAAAACCACACTTTTTTCTAAGTTCATACTACTGAAAATACGCCTTTCTTTTCTGTCAATAAGTCAGAGAGCGCCATAGGCTGTAGTTATTTTGGAGAAGGTTTCAATCCTTTTGGTCCCTGGTGTAAAAGTTCACTTTTTCAGAACTGGGCGTCAAGTCCTTTCAATATGTGAGGCAGCGTGGTGGAATCAGGCTCTCGTCAAAATAATCAAAGTGAAGAAACTTGCATTTCCCCGCAGGTTCGTGAAATTTTATCAATTTTTTTGTATTTTGGCTCGACACCTTTCATGCCCTTTAAAGAACTAATTTAATTTTTGTGTGGATTGTTCTGAAAAACGTTGCTTAAAGGCACAAAAAATGTAAATTTTCAGTTACCACGGACTATTACGATAAGGAAATAACTACTCTTTGGAGACCATTTTCTAACTAATTTTACCTCTGAAAACAGGTGACCCCCACCTCCTTCAATCGCAAATATCTCGACTTTTAGATAAATGGATATTTTCTTCATACAAATAAAGACAAGTAAACAAGCTTTAAGATGATACCCATAACTCTACATGCCCAAAAATTGACGAGAGCCTGATTCCACCACGCTGCCTCACATATAATAATCATAAAAATAGATGAATAAGCAAATCGATTTTAAAAAACATAAATATTATAATGGGGAGTTTTGTTCCACAATCTTTTTTTCCCATCTCCATTACAAATGAACTTGCAGCTGTATTACTATCCGTAAATCCTGATAGCTTCACGAAACATAATTTCCAAGATGGAGCACACAGCCTTATTATAATAAAAATATAATAATGATAAATAGCATTTGCATAGCGCGAATTCAGCAAGCTCTACGCGCTCTATAATTATTATATTATTACATTGATATTATTATCCCAGCAGACCTGAGAGCATTCTGAAATAATCTTAGCTTCCTGGAGAGCATTCAGTGCAAACTGCCATTTCACAGACGCTAAAACACAAACGTACTAGTAGACTATACACTGTACGTTCTTGTTTGTTATATCACCATCAGAAGAGGGGTTTGCTCAATGTGTGAGCCTCTCCGTAACGGACAGTCGCCGAAATGTAACAACTACGTTGGCAAACAATTGTCTGAATTTCTAACGCAGGTAGCCAGTAGTTTACAATAATCGTTCGCACACACAGAAAAGAAACATTCGAACTAATAAAACAGAGCCTTAATTAACTGTTTTGCTGCTAGCGCCGTCTTAGCCCGTTGGAAACAGTTTCGCTTTGGGAGTACCCGGATGGGAGCTTTGATTTCACTTAGATCTATGTCTATATCACTTTACCAAAACTTTAATCAGCACTTAAAATGCTTTAGTTTCAGTCCAGCTACAAACTGTAATTTCCGACATTCCCAATACACAAATATTATTTTCTCTCAGTAATCTATTATGTTCTCTCAGTATCGTTTATTCATGCTGTTCTGTTCTGTAAGAATTTATGACTGTGAATTCATCAATGTCTTCGAGGGTGTATGGGTACGCTTTGTGGGATTGTCTTTACTCAAGGATGTACTGGAGAGAGAGAGGGAGGGAGAGAGAGAGAGAGACACTAGTGAAAGAGAGAGAGAGAGAGAGAGAGAGAGAGAGAGAGAGAGAGAGAGAGAGAGAGAGATGATTACTATATTACTATAGGAGCTGTGTGCTGCATATGTTCTTTGTATTATTGTACAGCGCATTGAGCACTTCTTTGTGGAGATGCACTACATAAATGCAATTTATTTATTTTTTTTATTTTATTTTTTTTTTTTTTTTGTTATTATTATATTATGTCAACGCGTTAGCGATTTTGAGATTCTCATTCTATTTGGCCGGGGCATATCACTGTGCGCACTTTCGGGATTTCATCCATTGGGTTTTACCGTATGAAAATTAAGTCACCTAAAGTTAATGGAAGGATCCTCCCTGAAAAGGGTCGAAAGAGAAAAAGCGTAATATTATTAAGAAAAGCGAAATGCAAACATTATAGCATTGGAAAAAATTAGGACTGTCGTCTATTTACTCAATGAAAACTGTATACCAATAATTCAGAAACCTAATACAGATAAGAGCGAACCAGTATCATAAAAACCGATCTCACTCACCACTGATGTGGGGCAAGTTCTGGGAAACAATGATGAATAACCGGTTTATCAATAGGTCATTGTCATTGGAAAAAAAAACCGAGATATTATCTCTTTGTCAACCAGTCAGGGTGCAGAAGAAAAAGATGAACTCACAATCGGTCATTGAGAAGAGCTCACGAACTGAACAACGTGTCGAACCTTTGGGAGAGTAACGCAGCAGTTTTATTCAATATGTTGTTAGTTCCTTCTTCTTTCTTGTTGGAATTTTTTTTTTCTTTTTTTGGGTTGGGAAAAGGGGGGGGGGGGCGTTTTTCCTTTTATTGTTTGGGGGGTTGGGGTTATTTGTTTGTTGTTGTCTGTTTGTTTGTTTGTTTGCTTGTTTGTTTATTTCTTTGTTTGTTTGTGTGTTTGTTTGTTTGTTTGTTTGTTTGTTTGTTTGTGTGTTTGTTTGTTTGTTTGTTTGTTTCTTTCTTTGTTTGTTTGTTTGTTTATTTCTTTGTTTGTTTGTGTGTTTGTTTGCTTATTTCTTTGTTTGTTTGTGTGTTTGTTTGCTTATTTCTTTGTTTGTTTGTGTATTTGTTTGCTTATTTCTTTGTTTGTTTGTGTGTTTGTTTGCTTATTTCTTTGTTTGTTTGTGTGTTTGTTTGTTTGTTTGTGTGTTTGTTTGTTTGTTTGTTTTTTCTTGGTTGTTTCTTGGGGGCGGGGGGATTTTTTCTTCTTCATAATCCTTACGGCCGGCTTTGGAAAGAGGGAATCTCGAACTACGTATGAAAATGGATATGTCAGGATATTGTAGGTCAAAGTTGGAGACGTATGTCTGAGATCATAAGTCTACAGCTGCCATTTTCTTTCCACACAGGTACACATTTCTGCGCCACCCCTCCCTTCATTGAGTTTCTAATGAAGATTATTCTTGACATAATACAGTAGATTACTTGAAATGCCGAAGCAGATCAAAACATCAGTGTATGTGGCTAGTGGTTTACAACAACTGATCACGCAATCAAAAGTCATAAACCAGAATTAGACAGAAACAATAAATAAATAGATTGAGATAAACACATAGACGAAACATGCACCTTATATCAAGTTAACAGAAACAAAACATAGACAAAGCAACGAAGTCACTTGATTATAATATTATACCTTTTATTTCTACTGCACTGATATATTGCATTTCGTAAATTAAATTAAACTGAAGTTTTAAAAAAATTGTTGAGCACTTTACTACAATTCGGAGCCCGTAAGCTGCAACTTTGAAAAGTACTCCAATTGCCGTGCTTGACATTACTTAGCAAGAGATTGTCGTTTTTAATCTCACGCTTTCTGGTTCCATTCTTCAACTGACTTCCTCTTCAAAACTTCCATTAGCTGGTATTATTTCTGTGGAGTTCCCCCATCTCTCGGTTCTCGCTTCTAGAGACCCTGAGAATATCACAGCTTGAAAAAGAATCCTGAAAAGAACACGTTTGCTTTTCGTCACCTGAAACATGTCAAGCAAAAGGCTGTTTTTGAATCAGGAAGCTCAACGTCAAAAGAAAACAAATGAACTTAACGTCAGATGGACAAATAAAAATGTCTTTCCACATGGCATTCCTCATTGCACCGGCTACCCTTGTTCAGGAATATTGGAGGGATGTATGGATTTTAATTTTGAGTGTTGAAATTGGAGGATTTAACAATTAATGGATTCAAAGAGCTCTGGATTATTACCCATTTAGTTATTACACCAACACACACACACACACACACACACACACACACACACACACACATACTCACTCACACACAAACGCACATACGCACACACACACAGACACACACACACACACACA
>NW_004797537.1:597166-599282 GCF_000002075.1 Aplysia californica | reverse complement strand
CATCATCATCATCATCATCATCATCATCATCATCATCATCATCATCATCATCAGAGATTCCCCATTGAGATTGAAGGAGACAGACGACCAACAACATACAGAGGAGTCTTTCCAATGTTCAAGTGGGAAACCAGAGACCCACCATGTAGAACTAAGTACCAGCACCTGGAAGAAGTGTATTCTGGGTACTCCTATAAGCGGGAAGAATAATCTATCATTTGTCGCTGGGACCAGGTTGAGCTAGCGAGACTGCAGTCGGACCATCACTGGAGTTTAAGATGGTATAAGAACTTTGTAAATGAAAAGTTCAGCCCATGTTGCCGAAGATGCGGCCATGAAAAGGAGGATGTCAAACATGTGTTTGAATGTCCAGGAACAATGGCAGTTCGAATGGAGGTATTTGGACGAGTGGAGGTGCCGTTAAGCATATTGACAATGGAGCCGAAAAAGAGCCTCGCTCTCGCTCTTCGTGGAGTCCGTCAGGCCCATTAAGGAAACGGAAAAAAATCATCATCATCGTCATCGTCATCATCTCTATTCAATGTTCCTGTTTCCAGCACTGTTTTTTTTATCGAAGCAAAGCAACAACAACAACAACAATGATAACAATAACAACAACAACAACAACAGCAACAACACTAACAACAACAACAACAACAACATCTGCAACAACAACAAAAGTACAGACCTCCTCTAAGTCGATTTCTTATTAAAGACACCCAATCAATCATGACGAGGAAAACCAAAAAAAAAAACCCAACCTGACTTTGATGTTCATACCTGGTCACTTTCACTTTTGCCATATCGACACCAATTGACAAAGTGCTCACAGTTGTTGCTTAGCAGGCTGTATTGAACCTTCCCAAGTCTCTGCTTGGCTCTTTTGATAATCTCACCCACGGCCAAAGGACTGAAATAGGCAGGAAGAAAGTTAACATAGGTGGCGTCGGTGGATTAGTGGTTAGGCTCTCAGACTCGCAACCGTTAGGTCGTGGGTTCGAATCCCGTCAGGGGCCCGACATTGTGTCCTTGGGAAAGGCAGTTTGCACAAATTTTCCTCACTTCACCTAGGTGGAAATGGGTACCCGGCTATAGACAGTGAACGATCTTGTCAGTTTGATAGTGTTTGAGCGCGTGAAATCCGCAGCTTGCTCTGTATGCTTCCGCGGAAGCCGAGTATGTTTCTGAATGTTCTCAGAGGGTCTGTTGGGTAATAATAGTTGTAAAGTGCATAGAGCATGCTCTTGAGCATGGATATGCGCTATATAAATGCAAATATTATTATTATTAATATCTAAGATGACCGCCCAATGTCTTTGAGAAAAGGGGCTTCCTTATACAAATGTACGTTTTACACAGTGTCATTGTAATGTAAAGAAATCCAGGTGTGGGAATGACTGTTTGTTCAGGTAATTGTCTTACACAGGTTTGATTGTAGGTATACAGACACTTGAAGCCTAGTACACATACATTATTATGATGATTGGCTTCCGATAATTGAAACAGACGCGCGCCGCACACACACACACACACACACACACACACACACACACACACACACACACACACACACACACACACACACACATTTACACGCCCGCGCATATCCACACAACAACTTCCTAAAACGGTAGGATTAACGTGCACTTAACTCCTAGGAAAATAAACATTCTTCAAAAATAAACCATTTACAAGTTAACTACACATTTATATCTGACAGACATGTCCGGATTTGGGTATTTTCGGCTAAATGATTTAGACACAACCCAATGACCCACGAAATACCGAGTGGAAGCTTTCTCTTCCTTTTCTGACCAGGAACAAAATGTTATGCAGCGTGGTGGAATCAGGCTCTCGTCAATTTTTGGGATTGTAGAGTTATTGGTATCATCTAAAAGCTTGTTCACTTGTATCTATTTGGATGAAAAAAATATCCATTTATCTTGAATACAAGTCGAGATATTTGCGAAAGAAGGAGGTGGGGGTCACTTGTTTTCAGAAGTAAAATCAGTGAGAAAATGGCTGCCAAAGATTAGTTATTTCCTTAGCTTAAGAGTACGTGGTAACTGAAAATTTACATTTTTTGTGCCTTTAATCAATGTTTTTCAGAAAAATT
>NW_004797537.1:583316-597066 GCF_000002075.1 Aplysia californica | reverse complement strand
CCACACACACACACAAAAACACACACAAACACACACAAACACACACACACACACTCACACACACACAAATACACACACACACACACACACACACACACATTTCCACGCCCGCGCATATCCACACAACAACTTCCTAAAACGGTAGGATTAACGTGCACTTAACTCCTAGAAAAATAAACATTCTTCAAAAATAAACCATTTACAAGTTAACTATACATTTATATCTGACAGACATGTCCGGATTTGGGTATTTTCGGCTAAATGATTTAGACACAACCCAATGACCCACGAAATACCGAGTGGAAGCTTTCTCTTCCTTTTCTGACCAGGAACAAAATGTTATGCAGCGTGGTGGAATCAGGCTCTCGTCAATTTTTGGGATTGTAGAGTTATTGGTATCATCTAAAAGCTTGTTCACTTGTATCTATTTGGATGAAAAAAATATCCATTTATCTTGAATACAAGTCGAGATATTTGCGAAAGAAGGAGGTGGGGGTCACTTGTTTTCAGAAGTAAAATCAGTGAGAAAATGGCTGCCAAAGATTAGTTATTTCCTTAGCTTAAGAGTACGTGGTAACTGAAAATTTACATTTTTTGTGCCTTTAATCAATGTTTTTCAGAAAAATTCCACACAGAAATGAGTTCTTAAATGGGCATGAAAGATGATGAGCCAAAAAACAAAAATTTGATAAAAATTCACAAACCTGTGAAAAAATGCAAGTTTCTTCACTTTGATTATTTTGACGAGAGCCTGATTTCACCACGCTGCCTCACAAATGTCAAGCCTTTTTGCTGCTGACGTCGTCTCCCAACGGGATTATCTAATTCCTTTTAGTTTCGGACAGTTGTGTCTTTCTGAGATTAGTCTCAGGTTGTTTTTAGTAATATTGCAGTTTGATCATTATTATTACCCACCCCCAACTCTAATGTGTGTGCGTATGTCACACGCGCGCCCGCGCACACACAAGAACGTTTTGTATTCACTCGTTAATGGTCGTCAGAATAGTGATGTTGAAGTACTTATTCATCCATCCATCCATCCATCCATCCATTCATCCATCCATCCATCTATCCATCCATCCATCCAATCATCCATCCATTCATCGTTTAACCTATTCATCCGTCGATTATAAAATCCACTCAACTCATTTGTTTACGTGTAAATCTATCTGTCAACCTACCTACCATCCTTCCTACCTAACTGTCTACCTATGTATGTATGTATGTATGTATGTATGTATCTATCTATCTATCTATCTATCTATCTATCTATCTATCTATCTATCTATCTATCTGTCTATCTATCTATCTATCTATCTGTCTACCTATCTATCTACGAGTATATATCATCGCTCATCATCCACGCTATTTATTCATTCATGCATGTGTTTATCTATCTATCTATCTGTCTGTCTATCTAGATGAATTCGGTGTCAACTTCATCTTAAGCTCATGCAAGACATCCAATTGGCATGGGCAAGACCAAAAATGTGTTCCAGCGAGGATAATATTATACGATCTTTTAATGTTTGTTTCTCCGCTGTTTACGAGCATATTATTCGACATGCAAATGCGAAATGAGAAGCTTTTCAGGACAGTAAACATCCTGGGTTAGAGAGTATAGCTTGTAATTTTGACGTATCGTTTTTGCGTCCATATCAACACAGCTACATCATCAAGGAGACATATTCTTTTCTCTTTCAGGACTAACTTATGGGATTTACGTTGGATACAGCGTAGCAGAAAGAGAGAGATTGTTAATAAAAAACATCATCCCAACATGGGTGGATAAATAACTACCTTCGCCTAATGGGCCAGTCGAAGAATTTAGCCATAAGACTACAAACACCTATGAAGTCGTTTCGTTACTCTCTGTCATTCTGGTAACCCAGTCTGAACTTTTCCCCGCTTCAAACGTTGTAGAAGGAATAAAGGAAAAGAGTATTTTGTTCCAGTTTCAATAAAGATACGAATTCTCGGAGAATGTAAGTCTCGAAATGGAAAGTCATTGAGCTTCTTTTTGGTGCCAAAAAAAATTTAATAAAACTCATGAGTTAACGTAGTGAGCTTGTCGTGACAAAGAAGATACACTACTTTTGTACTCACTGCATTAAATCAGCTACATCTGAATTGCTACAGCAGGATTTGGTTCTAGAAATCTGATACGTTCCATTACACCAGAGAGGAGGCGATATATCATTGAATTTTCTTGTTGTTGTTATTGTTGTTGTTATCGATCCAGCAACAGCTGGGCTCTTGCCCTTCTGTCCAATGCCATGTGGATTGAATTTTCTCCAAAAGTGGGAATCGAACCCACGTCTACTGTTTGCAAGGCAAAGAGCCGAACCCATTCATCACCGACGTCTTTCTCCAAGCCAAATGTCTATTTTCGCATATTGTGAGAACTGATGGACAATATGTCATGATGGACAGACTATGAATCCTCAAAACAAAAAGGTATAAGAAAAGAGTGAAAAATCGTTTGGACAGGAAAACAATGTTTTAAAGCACATTAGGTTGTTTTAGCTACGTCCAACCTTTGAGAGCAGTGTATAAGTGTCTGTGACACGCATTGAAAATGTAAAACAACGTGATTTAATGTAACAAAGATTCTTGTCATGTTTACATTACATTGAAAATGTAAAATAGCAAAAGACGTAGAGATGATATAACACTGTCGCACGGCCAAGTAATAAAATATGGGTCAATAAAAGTAAACACATTTTAATAATAATAATAATAATAATAATAATAATAATAATAGTAGTAGTAGCTCAATAGCAGGCTCTATGCGCTTAAACTTTTTGTTGTAATGATGTTCTAATAATAAACATTTTTGTCTGACTAAACCAGAAGATTTCATTACAATTCAAACCGTTTCTGTTTGTTTTCTTTCTATTATTTTACACCTGCAGCATCTGATACAAATGCTTCTAAAAGGAGGAATGTGGGGCTAAGACTACTGACTGGCTGTTTTAATCGTTTGCTTACATTACATTTCTTTCAGGCTGCTTTCGTCGTTTCTATTGCATTAGATAATTCTTGAGTAAAGACAAGTTAAAGATATGTATTGGGTAATTGCAGTTGTTCTATTCTTTTTGTCTCTCTCGTGTTCGTTATCAGGGAATTAATATTTTCAATGCTCTATGTGTCATAATATGGTTTTGAAAAATGGCTTTTCCAAAACTGTGTGTGTGCCTGGTGAAAGGGACCACATGTCTCATTTTGAAAAATCCCGTTTTTTGGCATTTTCTTGTACAGAATTCATTTCTGAACAATATACTTTTAAATGTTTAAGATATCTTCAGTAGTTTTTAAGATATGGACGATTTTGTTAGGCAGGGTACGGAAACAAAGTTTTGAGAAAAACGGCTCTAGTTGTCCTCTTACCTGTCGATTTGTATTCTTCTATGATCTGAACTGATCTGATCAAGTTACATCCCACTCCCAAAGAGAAGCAGGGAAGTGTAAATGTTATCTATAAACAATAAAATTGATATCCCATTCTAAACCTGGGTTTACAAAGTTTGTCCACCTTTCCAGGGTAAACTTCGAAATTAGTGTACCCTGTAATAGATTCAGCTATCACTCACAGTTTTATTCCCGATTTTATCTGTTGTATAGCCCTACTGCCTGAAATTATACCTGTATGTAATTATTCGCTTCCATTCTTTGATCTATACTGATCCATCATTCATGTGGCAGCCGGAAATTCTCTGCACTTATGTCTAATGCACCCTGAGAGGAACCTGGGTTTGGTTACTTTATCTGCCTTATTTTCACTGTGAAAACTCGACACTTTTAGAAATCACTGACTTCCTTCGTACTTTAATGTATACGTCAAAACCTTATCCCAAAGGCCTTGACATAGATGTTTAGTGGAACATTGTTCTTCGGTTGGAACGAATCTAACAATACTAAAATTAAACAAAACAGCCATGAAAATATTTGTGAGGCAGCGTGGTGGAATCAGGCTCTCGTCAAAATAATCAAAGTGAAGAAACTTGCATTTTTCACCAGGTTTGTGAATTTTTATCAAATTTTTGTTTTTTGGCTCATCACCTTTCATGCCCATTAAAGAACTCATTTCTGTTTTGATTTTTCTTTAAAAAGTTGATTAAAGGCACAAAAAATGTAAATTTTCAGTTACCACGGACTCCTAAGCTAAGGAAATTAACTAATCTTTGGCGGCCATTTTCTCACTAATTTTACCTCTGAAAACAGGTGACCTCCACCTCCTTCATTCGCAAATATCTCGATGTATTCATGATAAATGGATATTTTTCTCTTCCAAATAAAGACAAGTGAACAATCTTTAAGATGATACCAATAACTCTACAATCCCAAAAATTGACGAGAGCCTGATTCCACCACGCTGCCTCACATTTTTAAAACATCTGATGTGAGCGATTTTTGTTCCTTGCAAATGATGATTCCAACGCCATCATGTCGTCTGCGTAGACAAAGGTGAACTGGCAGGTCTGCTCTACCAGCTCCAGTGTGACAAATATTGTGAAGAGTGTACCTAGAGTATAGACATAGGCCAAGAGGAATGTGGGTCGGGGGAGGGGGGAGGGGGAAGGGTCAGAATGAGTCAACGTTAGGTCTTTTTAAAAATGGTTGTTGTGGTTTTTGTTTAGAGATTTTTGTTTTGTTTTTGTTTGTTGTTTTTTGTTTGTTGTTGTTTTTGTTTGATTGTTTGTTTTGGGGGAGTTTGTTTTTTTTTGTTTTTGTTGTTGTTGTTGTTTGTAACAGGACCATTTGTATTGAAATGAACATAGTATTTTAAAATAATGACTCGAGAAAATGTAATAATTCTAAGCCAAGCACAAAATTAAACACAATTCATTACTATTACCAAACACTACTAGATTGTCAACAAAAGATCAGTTCTTTTCTCTATCTATGTTGGTCAATGCAGACCATTGTCTAATACCATCAGAGATCATAGAGAGGCAAAGCTCAAGCTGTAGCGACCAGGCATTGTAAGTAAAAACATGGATAAGTAAAGGACAATAGTTGTTACCTGGCCTTAGATACTTGAAAGTTTCAGATTTTGTCCAGTCTTATGACAGACAGCGTCCTTGTACTGGTGTGTACCCGCGCCCAAACCATGTCCGGACATTGTCGTGGTCACCATACGATTATTCTCCTAGCCTTTAAGGATAGATGTGAACAAATAAGAATAAACAATGTTGTGTATGATAGATAAAATCACGTGAAACTACAGTTGCACAGATTTGTATGTACAAATAACCCAAGCCTGCACTTAGAGCAGCGTGGCTAAAGTGGCATAAAATAAGCTGCGAACTGTTAGCCTGGTAACATGTAAACTAGTAAACAACAGATTAATGTCTGTAGCAACAGTTGCATACTGTTTCAAAAGAACAAATAAATACTATTTGCAGTTATTTAGTGTGAAAAATGTAGCAAAGCAGTCATGAGAAGTGACTGATGTAAGATTTAGTACTCAGTAAGCAAAGGAGCTTACCTCTGGCTTCTTAGCCCTGGATCCAAGGTCGATGTCAGTTCATGGTTCTCGTCTCTCAGGGAAGAAAGGAGAGAGGGGTGTGGTGGGTGGGGGGGGGGGGGGGGGGTGGGGGGGGGGTGGGTGGGGGGGGGGGGGGGGGGGCTGCAGCAATCATCGCTTTCCTCCTCAGAAGACTCATTAAAAGAGGCATCCAAATAAAAGTTTGGTCGTCAGTTAATAAGGCGAACTGTGTCTATGAGCGAAAAGTCCAGAGCGCAGAACAAAACGTGTTGATATCAGTCAGTCCAAAACGCTGTACAAGGGGGAAGACGTTATATACTCTCCGTTTTATTTATTTCAGAAATAAGCGTTGTGTTGTAAAGCACTTGCATCTTTGCACATATGTAAATATACTTTTATTATCTAAATATAAAATTATAATTTTTTGAAAGTGAAAACAACAGAGCAAACGAGTCTTGTTCGATGTACAAATATTTAATGTTAATTCCTCCCATGAAGTGGATTTCAACTGTAAGGGCTGGCAGAAAACGCGAGTGGTCGAAAATGGCAAAAACAGGTATAATTTCAAAAGTCAAAAAACATATCATAACAAATGGTGTAGTTTTCTAATGATGTAGACTATTTGAAAAATTACGGCAACGATTGTAAACTAATAATCGTGTCTGTCAACTCTAAGATCGTTTTAAAGTTTCTGCTTATTTATCATTTTATTATGTGTGAGGCATCGTGGTGGAATCAGGCTCTCGTCAAAATAATCAAAGTGAAGAAACTTGCATTTTTCCGCAGGTTTTTGAATTTTCACCAAATTTTTGGGTTTTTTCCTCAACACATTTCATGCCCATTAAAAAACTCATTTCTGTGTGGATTTTTCTGAAAAATGTTAATTAAAGGCACAAAAAAATGTAAATTTTCAGTTACCACCGGCTCTAAAGCTAAGGAAATAACAAATCTTTGGCTGCCATTTTCTCATTAATATACCTCTGAAAACAGGTGACCCCCCCAGCTCCTTCATTCTCAAATATCTCGACTTGTATTCAAGATAAATGGATGTTTTTTTCATCCAAATTAAAGACAAGTGAACAAGCTTTAAGATGATACTAATATGTCTACATGCCCCAATATTGACGAGAGCCTGGTTCCACCACGCTGCCTCACATATTCCTTTTATTTTCTTTTCTTTTTTGAGAGAGCGAGAGAGGAAGAGAGAGAGGGAGAGAGAGAGAGAGAGAGAGAGAGAGAGAGAGAGAGAGAGAGAGAGAGAGGGAGGGAGAGAGAGGGGGGCACCATAGAAAACGACAAGTTATAGATCTAGTCGGAGGGGAGACCGGAACACTGGCCACCAGCGATGATAAAAGCTGGATGGACAATTAAATGTATTTCTTCTTCTTGTTCTTCTTCTTCTTCTTCATCTTCTTCTTCTTCTTCTTCTTCTTCTTCTTCTTCTTCTTCTTCTTCTTCTTCTTTTCTAAATGAGCATCCCAGTCTCTGGTACAAAGGTTGCTGCTCGCCGCAGGTTCTCTATGCTCCCGTAGAGTTTTGGGCCAATATTTCCTTTCAAGTGCCTAGAGCATTGGACAGACTACCCATAATACAAGAAGTGAATTCTCCTCGGTGAGTAAACAAGAAACAAAATGTTATGAATCCACATCCTTCTCTAGGGCTTTTGTTTCCATGGAGATGAAAAAGGATGGCGGATACCGAAAATAGTTTCTATTGGATTTGAGACTTTTTGATCTTGAAATTAACCTTTGAAAATATGACCAAACAATCATGTGACCATTCTTTATGTCTGGACCACTTGTCACATTCCTCACAACGACAGTCAGTGTCAAGTGTGGTAAGGTGACTCTTTCATCCCAAAGTCAAATCATAAATCTTACACTCCCAACAAACAATATGACATACACATGAACTATAAAAAGAATGTCCATTAACTCACTGTTTTCGTCTCTATTGTAGTTTTTCTTTCATCACAAAAGACTTTCTTTTTTATTATACAGTCAGTCTTTTTTGTCTCTTCCTAGTTCTCTGAGCCTGTATTTCGCAAACCTATAGCGTGACTTTTCTGTCAGAAGCTTTTCCCTTTCGCGGTGATCCTGGTCTTCTCTTCAGGCATTTCATTTCACTTAGAAAATTAAAATCAATATAATCTTCCACTTCATTTATTCCAGATTATAGAGCTTTTATAAAATATATGCCTTGGCCTAACTCCCTGTTCCTGCCTGTGTTTTCTTTGCTTTGTGGTTTTGTTGGGGCGGGGGGGGGGGGGGGGGGGTTGTAGTTGTTGTTGTTGTTGTTGTTGACTTTTTACAGATTTTTTTTTGTTTTGTTTCTAGGAAAGGGGAGGGGGGCGAGAGGGAGTTGTTTTTTTTTACCGGCAGGAGAAGCGAATCACGTTGTTAGCCACGTGTTTTTTGCCATCGACGTATTTTGTCCTATTTTGTATTTAAAGTGTTTATACCCCAGAAACAAAAACAAAATATCATTTAATTTTATTGGGAAACTACCTTATGCAGTTGCGAGCGCCGTAAAACCCTCTACTATAAAAAAAAATGCTTCAAACAAACCTGTAGAAGGGACCAGCCTGGGCTGTTGGGAAATGTATGATAGCAACAAAAAAAGAACACTCTATAAAAATCGACGAACTCTTTCATACACGAGCAAATCTACGAGTACCAGTTTAACCTTCACAATGCAGACACCGGTTTTGTGCCTACATTACCGTTGTCGTGAACTTACCGAAGGAAGATGCCGGAAAATAAGAAGACCGTATCGTAAACTCCTAATCCAAAGAGCAGGATAATGGCGCTCCTCGCCCCGCCCGTCCTTGGCAGAATCACGAGCGACACCACGTTGCCAAGGATACCGGCAGACGCTATGAGTGTCGTCAGAACACCGTAAATGTTTCTTACAGCGCAGTAAAAGTCCAGCTTCTCCGAAGGAACTTCCGGTGGCCGGTAGTAGTCTGTGGTGGGGTCGTGGTAGCCGCACTCGTAGGGCCCAGGGGTGAAGATTTCGGTCATGGCAAACCTAGTCTGGTATACGTAGAGCTGAGGTGTGAGTTAGAATTGGAGCTGTTACGTTGAGTATTCACTTTATCCCTGGCGTGGAAAAGGGATGGCTTTAAAGTGTTGTTGTTCCTTGTGATGTTGGTGTCGGTAATAACGTTGAAGTTCGTGTTGCTCCTGTTATTGCTGGATTTGTTCTCTGTTGTTACAATTGTCCCTGCTGTTACTTTTCAATTGTGGCTAGTATGTGTACTCTACTATCAATGCCTAGTTATTGTATTTCTTTTTCTTTTAAGACGTATTTTAAAATATATTGAATGATTGTTTTCACCTTGAAACCTAATTATATTGCAGTTCTACTCAGTTGTTTTATTTTAGTCTTTTCCATGCTCCTCAAGAAGTCTGACTTTTCGTTCTTTCCGCTTTACTTCTTTATATCCAGTTTTGAAACTATCATGTTATAATCCATTTATTAAGAAAATGCAGTTTTTCTACACAAATTCCAAAAGGTTGGATAGTTTCCATTGTCCCGTGCACTGGTAGGACGAGTCAGAATGTATGTTAGTGTAGGTACGTGCAAATGTGTGTACGATAATGCATGAATGCTATTTGTTTAAAAAAGTATGTTTGTCACTATGCACGGACACCTTTCACATCAGCACAAGAGGAATGACGATGTGATCAAGTTCGTGAGAAGTATCAGGGCAGCATCGCTCAAGTTAATAAAAACAAAATAATATTCTCTGGTGGTAACATGAACTTGTCGTTGATTCAGAGACGCCTGTTCCTCGTCCTTTCAGTTCCTATGGGAAAAGACGAAAAAAAGTGTTAGTTAAAAATCAGATTCTACAGTAACTTTACTTACTTTCTGCATAAGGTCATATGAGCGCGCAGGACACACCTAACATTTTCAGTTGGTAGAAAATATTGAATTTTGACCAGGTGGTGGCCGAAGCCTACTTTTATCGATTTTAGACCACCAAGCTATCTTTAACGTGCGCAACTTGCAAATGGGACCTCCGAGATTTTTCGCCCTTGTCCGAGAAGGCTAGGTGTAGATCTTTCCTGCCAGAAGATCAGGGGTGTGGCAGAAAGACAGCAGCAAAAAGGAGCCAAGGAGAAGCAGTAGAAAGGCTGCAGAAAGAGTCAGGAGCCCAGAGGAGGGGGCAAAGAAGGTGAGGGGGTGGGGGTGAGAAAGAAGAAAGTGGAGACCAAAGCAGGCGACAGAATATTGCTAGAGAGCAGGAAAGGAGGTGAAAGGAAATAATTTTAGAGTAGGAAATGTTTGCGTCGCTAACCGGATTCGAACACAGGACCTTTGAATGAGAGGTGAACACCTTAACCTCCAGGCCACGAGAGCCGCTGGGGAGATGTTTGATTTGGGGGTTGTTGTAATTTGGGGTTTGTTTGTTCGTTTGTTTGTAAATCCTGTAGTTTATAGATTGTACTCAACCAGATACCCGACAGACGATCCATCTATTTCGTTTATACGACATTCCTTGATTTTCTTTGAGCGTCTGAGTTATCTAGCCTCTGAAAGGCGGGGGGGGAGGGGGTGGGGAAGGGGTTTGGGAGGGGGAGGGGGGTCCAGACATGCTACTTCAGTGCAGCCAAGAAATGTTTGGGTTACAACAACAAAAAAAGATTTGACTGCTGCAGATGTTTCACCCGAGATAGGAACTTGGCACTTTCGCCTGAGAACAAGGAATCAAGTAATTTGTTTTTTCATTGTATTCCCTTTTTGTTTTGTTGGTACACTTTACATTTGTGAGGCGGCGCGGTGGAATCAGGCTCTCGTCAAAATAATCAAAGTGAAGAAACTTGCTTTTTTTCTGCACGTTTGTGAATTTTTATCAAATTTTTGTTTCTTGGGCTCAACACCTTTCATGCCCATTAAAGAACTCATTTATGTGTGGATTTTTCTGAAATACGTTGAATAAAGGCACAAAAAATGTAAATTTTCAGTTACCACGGACTCTTAAGCTAAGGAAAAAACGAATCTTTGGCGGCCATTTTCTAACTAATTTTACTTCTGAAAACAGGTGACCCCCACCTTCTTCTTTTGCAAATATCTGGACTCAAAAGTTGATATTTTTTTCATTCAAATAAAGACAAGTGAACAAGCTTTAAGATGATGCCAATAACTCTACATACCCCAATATTGACAAGAGCCTGATTCCACCACGCTGCCTCACATTTCTCTTCTGTTCTTTTAGTTTTCTTTTTTATTTTGGTTGTTTTTTTCTGTTTTTTTGTTGTTGCTTTTTTGGGGTTGGGGGTTGTTGTTTTTTTTTCAATTTTATGTATGCTGTTTGGTGCCTGGCGTAACGGGTGGGATGGGATTTTGTGGTTCGAAAGAAGGTGGCGTAGTGTAAAGGAGTCGTCGTTTCACAGGTCAAAGCTTGCCTCAGGAACAGACTGATCCCCTGGTTTTATAGCTCACGGCGCCCCTTGTATTGTTTCCGAGACACATCTGTTCGTCTGGTTCCCACACACCCAGCGCTACGATTCTCCCGCCTAACTGCACAAAAGTCCCACTTCTAATCTGAAGACTCTGTCGTCGCTGACTCTTCATTTTCTGTACGACCCTTTAGGGAAAAGTGTTACATTCACGCTATTCTAATGTATTTCCGTTCTGATCCGCGTGCCTATTTCTCTTGGGTCAAATATGTCTACGCATTTCTGCAGGATAGTTTTATTGCTATACTGACCATTCGTGAGAAGCGTGGTTTTCCAAAACTCAATAAGTCAAGTTTGACAAGCGTCTGATTTCACCACGAAGTCTCGAACGTTTATAATATTATGTAAGGCAGCGTGGTGGAATCAGGCTCTCGTCAATTTTTGGGCATGTAGAGTTATTGGTATCATCTTAAAGCTTGTTCACTTGTCTTTATTTGGATTTTAAAAATATCAATTGATCTAGAATACAAGTCGAGATATTTGCGAAAGAAGGAGGTGGGGGGTCACCTGTTTTCAGAGGTAAAATTAATGAGAAAATGGCCGCCAAACATTAGCTATTTCCTTAGCTTAAGAGTCCGTGGTTACTGAAAATTTACATTTTTTGGTGCCTTTAATCAACATTTTTCAGAAAAATCCACTCAGAAATTAATTCTTTAATGGGCATGAAAGGTGTTTAGACAAAAAACAAACATTTGATAAAAATTCACAAACCTGGTGAAAAATGCCAGTTTCTTCACTTAATTATTTTGACGAGAGCCTGATTCCAACACGCTGCTCAAGCTACTGTGTCCTGAAACACCAGAAACGTACATCTTCTTGTATCTGCCCGACCTCTCCATGATGTCGGCAAATAATCACATAGTGTGCTTCTGCCCATCGAATGACCTTGGTCTTGTTATTGTAAAACTGAGTTACTCGCAAAAAGGTCGTACCTGCATAAGACGGTCATCCTTTGTCGAGGAGGAAAGACAGTTGGTGGTCGCTTTACACGGTCTCATTATAACGTAAAAGTATGCAGTAGAGGCAAATGGGAAGTGGCCGTTTGCACAGGTGATTGGCTTATACAGGCAGGGCCAATTCTGACGATTGGGAGTGGGAGAAAATGCGTGGGACGAGCGGACAGCAGGAAATCTTCAGACCTCCCCCTCAAGCAAGTGTTTCGACCTTTATTTTCTGACACCCTAAGGGGGCGGGCCACACTCAGGTCATGACTCATGAGTGCTCTACTGCTGTTTCTGTTTGTTTGTTTTCTGTTTTCTTTGCGCTGATCGGGGGACGAACCCTTGAGGTTTGGGGGAATTTCCGGGTCTTCAGTCCAAGCATTTTCGTGCAGTGCCACGGAGCCTCCAGCGAAAAATAGCAAATGCGAAGCTATACAAAAATCTACTACACTTCTCTATCTGCTGTCGGTACTATTTGGTCCAGCTTTCATTCTGTCTCGTCTGCAGCCAGCTCAAACTCTTTTCTTTGGGATACTCCATCCCCGCAGACAGACGGAGATACTCGAAAAAAGAAATGTGAGGCAGTGTGCTGGAATCAGGCTCTCGTCAAAATAATCAAAGTGAAGAAACTTGCATTTTTCCACGGGTTTGTGAATTTTTATCAAATTTTTGGTTTTTGGCTTAACACCTTTCATGCCCATTAAAGAACTCATTACTGTGAGGATTTTTTCTGAAAAACGTTGATTAAAGACACAAAAATGTAAATTTTCAGTTATTACGGACTCTTAAGCTGAGAAAATACCTAATCTTTGGAGGCCATTTTCTCACTAGTTTTACCTCTGAAAACAGGTGACCCCCACCTCCGTCTTTTGCAAATATCTCGACTTGTATTCAAGATAAATGGATATTTTTTTCATCCAAATAAAGACAAGTGAACAAGCTTTAAGATAATATCAATAACTCTACATGCCCAAAAATTGACGAGAGCTTGATTCCACCACGCTGTCTCACAAATCTTCTCCACTTAGGAGTTGAACTAAAGTCTTCAGCTGGCAACAGCAAAGAACGTATCCATTACGTCACTATGACTATGACTCCATCTGATTTTTAATGAAACTTTTTTACGACCCAATCAACATAATTTTGATCATTTAGGAGGCGTAGTTCCGATCCTGCCTATCTAGGCCAGCCGGGCTGAGAGGAACACAGCATAATCTCAGCAGGAACACTGAGCGGGTTCATCAGCATCATCATCATTGCCTTTCTCACCCTGGGTCAGGATATAGGCCACCAACAAACACTCTCCACTTTTTCCTATTCCTGGGCTAGTCACTTGATGTTATTCCATGTCTTCCCACTTTTCTGTACAACCATTTCTGTGACTCTTCTCCAAGTTCCACGAGGTCTTCCCCTTGATATTTTACCCTGTGGGTTCCAATTTAACAGCGAGTTGCTCGTTAAAAATTATCTACTGCAGGCGACAGCGAAGCCATAGTCGCCGGCGCTCCACCTGATATCCCAAAGACCATCAACAATTAATTGTCCCTAATAAATTTAAATAGCACGAGTAAATGGGTCATTTCTGCTGTTTGTTTTTAGTGCTCCTTTCACACTGTAAGTTTATTCAAGAGGCGAGACCTCTTATTTTAAAGTCCATCTCCGATAAGACTGCGCTAAGTAGGCGAAGGGCCATAAAAACTCTTCCAAACAACTCAGTGTCTCAACTAATGTCCCGTTTGGGAATTTGAGCCAGGGTCATCCGCACTGCAGACCAGCATGATAACAATTATTGATCTAAAGGCGAGCCCATAACGTAAACTACTTCGCAGTTGAAAGACACATCGGGGGGC
>NW_004797537.1:576035-580995 GCF_000002075.1 Aplysia californica | reverse complement strand
GAGGGAGGGGCGACCAGGGCCTGGATATACCAACATCAACCAAAACTGAGGTCGTGCATGTCATGGGCGCTCCCATCCAACTCCCACCCCATCCCATCCCATGCCATCCCATCCCATCCATCTTGTAAATGTTTCTAGTTTTTGTCCTGATTATAGTTTTGCTTTCAACCGTACAGGTAAGAATAATTTCTGGAAATTTTGGAATCCCAGGTTTGGGAAGAGTACACAGATGGAATTTGAATTTCTTTTAATGACGCGTGTAATTATCTACGCGAAAAAGCAAAGCATGAGGCCTTCGTATAAAACCGTAACCGTCGGTAAGGTACAGATCTGATATGTGATGCAGCGTGGTGGAACCAGGCTCTCGTCAGTTTTTTGTCATGTACAGTTATTCGTGTCATCTTAAAGCTTGTTCATTTGTCTTTATTTGGATGAAACAAAATCTCTTTATTTTGAATACAAGTCGAGATATTTGAGAAAGAAGGAGGTGGTGGTCACTTGTTTACAGAGATAACATTAGTGAGAAAATGGCCGCCAAAGAGTAGTTATTTCCTTAGTTTAAGAGTCCGTGGTAACTGAAAATTTACAATTTTTGTGCTTTTAATCAACGTTTTTCAGAAAAATCCACACAGAAATGAGCTCTTTAATGGGCTTGAAAGGTGTTGAGCCAAAAAACAAAAATTTGATAAAAATTCATAAACCTGCAGAAAAATGCAAGTTTCTTCGCGCTGATTATTTTGACGAGAGGCTGATTCCACCACGCTGCCTCACATATAGTACCCCCTGAATTAAAAAAATATTCGGGTCGGAATAAAACTAGATTAAAACTTTCAACTATTTGGACGATGATTCATTTGGTAAACAAGTCTGCTCAGGCGACATTAGAATTATATCGAGAAGAAGAACGCCTTTGTCTTCCAAGAACACAATGGCAAACTATTTCTCTTGTCATTCTTCAACATTGAACCATCTGGCTAGCCGTGAGAGGGAATGGTCTCCTGCCATCGAGTCCTACTTCGTCTCTGGCGTACTCTCTTGCCGATTGGCGATGTTTACCGCCCAGTTTCTTTGGATTGTCCCACAAAGTATGATGGCAAAGTGTTAATGTCTCAACTAAACGCTTATGACCACGATGTGCTCTAAGAAGTCAGAAGTAATTCATGTCAAGTCTATAATAGCTTCGTTAAAGTTTGCATCGGCTCTGATAAGGATGTCATCACATTCCCCTTACAGTTGAATAAATTCTGAGAAAGAGCCCAAGCTCTGAAATACGTGTCACGACGTGGTGGTATCAGGCGCTCGTCCATTTTTGGCATATTGGGTTTTTGTTATCATTTGAAAGCCTATCCATTTACCTTCCTTTTGTGAAAGAAATGTCCATCTTATCTTGAATAGAAGACGAAATATTTGTAATTGAAGGAGGTCATGGTCTCCTTGTTTCAGAGATAAAATTAGCATGAAAATGGCCTCCAAAGTTTGGTAACTTAAATAGCCTGAGACTCCTTAGAAACTGTAAATCTACCTTTCCTGGGCCTTTAATCTGTGTTTCTCAGTAAAATCAACACAAAAATGTGTTTTTATGTTGACATAAGAACGATGAGCCAAAAAAAAAAAAAATTTTTAAACTGTCCATTCACCCAACCAATTCCGATTTCTTTGATTTCATTATTTTTAGAATCGAGCGCCTGATTTCACCACGATGCTTCACATATTGTACTATACGCTCGGTTGATTTGGAACCTATTTGGAGATCATCGTAGTTTTAATATTTTAAGTTCAAATTTAAGGGAAATAATACCCCAGTTGGTCGGAAACAATTTAATTGATAAAGTAATGCTTTAGGAAGATCAAGAGCCTTAACTATCTCCCTAACTTAACAGCCTCCCTTTTTTAAAGAATAATATCAACTCTGTAAGAATGTCCTCTGTTGCACCTGGCTCGTCTTCCAGATCCGTGCACCCTCATGAACCTTGATTAATACATGAACTTCATTTTCGTCATACGCAGAAACCAGTTCACCAGCGTGTGTGGTGTAGCGTAATCTAAAACAGCCGTATGCACTGCTCACAGCCGAACACTCCGTAACCCGGACTCTAGCATGGAGATCATCAGGAGAGAATGCGTCACGGTTTCGGGCGTAAGGTGCTTCACTGGCGAACGAAGGAGAACCCAGATCAATTCCTGAGTAGTGAGAAGTTTCTATCGAATATCTCGGTCGTTCTGCTGGAATGTTGTATAGCCTGTGTAGACAGGAAGTCCGCCTCCTAAATTATTTGTGAGGCAGCGTGGTGGAATCAGGCTCTCGTTAATTTTTGGGGATGTACAGTTATTGGTATCATCTTAAAGCTTGTTCACTTGTCTTTATTTGGATGGAAAAAATATCCATTTATCTTGAATACAAGTTGAGCTATTTGCGAATGAAGGAGGTGGGGTCGCCTGTTTTCAGAGGTAAAATTAGAGAGAAAATGTCCGCCAAAGATTAGTTATTTCCTTAGCCGTGGTAACTGACAAATTACATTTTGTGTGCCTTTAATCAACGTTTTTCAGAAAAATCCTCACAGAAATGCGTACTTCAATGGTTATGAAAGGCGTTGAGCCAAAAAACAAAAATTTGATAAAAATTCACAAACCTGCAGAAAAATGCAAGTTTCTTCACTTTGATTATTTTGACGAGAGGCTGATTCCACCACGCTGCCTCACATTTGATTGTGTCGATGCGGACGTAAGATAACACCAACAGTAGGACTCCAAGCTTTGGCAAGCACTTCTACGTTTGACCGTTCCTTTACGAGAGTTGCCATGTCTTGTTTGGTGTGATGTCATAGAAGTATACATTCAGAAGCGCATCTGGTACTTTGGTATCAAAAAGCAATATCAAAGTGTATTACCTTTTGTAATCGGTTTGCAGACTTTAGTTTAGTAGTATAGGGTTTTACGGCGCTCGCAACTGCGTAAGGTCATATGAGTGCGCTTTGCAGATTTTAAAAGCAGTTGTTAAATCTTTAGAGTTATGAGTGTTTTCGCCTTACTTTTTGAACAAACTTTTAACTTGATGGAACCCCTGTTATCTTTAGATAGTACACAATATTTAAATGTGTGGCTAATGTACACACGCTATGCTGTTTTATCTAAGTTAAATGTGTTAGTGATATTGTTTATATTGAAACCGTAGAGAGAAAAGAGTTTCACAATCAGATTTGCCTCAACGGAATACACAGTCAATTGGCAGCTCTGATTCTAACATTCGACTCCGTAAACGACAACGTGTGCACAGCCATGAGGAAAACGAAGACTTACGGTTGCACCCGCATAGACATTGAGTGATGTGCAAAAAAGAATTAGCTCAAAAATTATGTTTCAAAACGAAAAAGATAAACAAGTTTCTTTCAAATTATTCTTATCTTATTTATCATCGCTCATTTATTTAAGGGATTTCTATATAAGCTCATGAACAAAAATATCATTGTTTACGTGAATTACCTGTTACAATTTCAGGGGAAAAAACAAGACATCAAGCAGATATGACAGAATAGGAACGGAGGATGGGAGTCTATTATATCTAGTGGCACACTTTGACCGTCTGAGGTCTGTCTAAAGCCTTGACGATTCCGGAAGAGTCTGTCGGACGTCATGGATGTCCCACTGGAGAACAACAGACAGGCGCTAATTGTCTGATATCAGCACTGAATGTGGAAGGTTCGAGAGGTGGATCCTGATGTGTGTTTTTGTTTTGTTGTTTTTGTTTTGTTGTTTTTAAGCATAATCGGTTACGGTGAGAAAGTGGAACTTGAATTAAGCATATTTTATCAAATGAAACAAGCTGGAACTTCAGCAGATCTGGAACAGAAAAATCACAAAAATGCCATGAGATAAAACAAATCATAATATCGTTTCATTTTACTAATAGTCATTTTTTATTTTAGCACTTAAGTCATGCTGTATTAAATAAAAAGGACAAAATGATTGTATGGGTAATTTGACTTACGCTATTTTAAGGAAAGACGTAGATCATATTTAAACACTCAAGCACTTGAGGAGCACAGGTGTCCGATGTGTAGCAATGCAGTAGATTATAGTTCGATTCCCAAGTGTGAATAAATATTATGGAGTATCTCCGTCTTTCTGCTTGGACATTGTATCCCTCTAAGCCCAGGTTGGTCCTGACAGGCAAGGTCGAAGTGAATCAGCTCATCTCTTCAACAATCTAATTTGTATTGATCATAACCATTCACCCGTCACTCTTATATTGGATATAGCAGCCAAGAAGAGCTCTCCTCCTGTTTTTGCTCTCGTCAATCTTCTCCCCCCCCCCCAACCCACCCGCCGTATCCTCCGCTTTTGCTTGGGGTTTTTTTCGAGGGTGGGGTCGCTTTTATTTTTTTCGTGTTTTATTTTTTTCGGGGTGTTTGTGGTTTTACATTAAAAAGACGGTGCTTAAGACTCCCACCTGTCTAAGGTGACCGCTTTTCTCATCGACAATGGGTGGCCGTCTCAGATTATTTCGACTGCACTTCCCTCCACAATAAAAAGCGAAGGCACGTCGTTCTCTTCTCTGAAATGTTTTTTGTTTGTAAAGCGGATACTATTCTCTTTGGGCCTTTTAATTCGCAATTCCACATAATATTGTCTACACAGGAAACTCGAGTTTGATTCCAGAGTGGGGAAAAATTTTTATCGAGTAGGCCTATCTCGAAAGTCTTTTTATTGGAATGCTGTATCCCTTTCAGCCTGGATGGGCCCTAATAAGCAGGGTCGGAAGACCGCCTCCTAAATGAACTAAATTGTGTCGATGGGGGCGTAAAAACACATACATTTGAAACAAAAAAACAATAAGAGGCTTGAACACTTCGTTTTACTCTCTAAAACGTTTTTGTAGGTAATGCAGATGCCACACTCATTTGGCATGTCTTCTCCCCCCTCCTCTTCTCTCTCTCTCTCTCTCTCTCTCTCTCTCTCTCTC
>NW_004797537.1:565539-573199 GCF_000002075.1 Aplysia californica | reverse complement strand
AACTTTATTTTTTTTACTATTTTTATTGCGTACAATAAAAGATGAGGTAAGGGAGGAACAGTGGTAGATGCGTCGTTGGCGTCGGTGGCCTAGTGGTCAGGCTACCGGACTCGTAATCGTGAGGTTGTTGGTGGCCTAGTGGTCAGGCTACCGGACTCGTAATCGTGAGGTTGTTGGTGGCCTAGTGGTCAGGCTACCGGACTCGTAATCGTGAGGTTGTCGGTGGCCTAGTGGTCAGGCTACCGGACTCGTAATCGTGAGGTTGTCGGTGGCCTAGTGGTCAGGCTACCGGGCTCGTAATCTTGAGGTTACGGGGTCGGGGGTTCGAGCCTCAGCTTGTGTCCTTGGGAAAGACACTTTACACGAATTTTCCTCACGACACCCAGGTGGAAATGGGTACCTGGCCATAGACAGGGAAAAATCTTGTCAGTATGTTAGTGTTTTAGCGCCTATAAAATAATAAATGGCTGTATGCTTCCCAGGAAGTTGAGTTTGTTTCAGAATGCTCTCAGCTCTCCTGGGATAATAGTATAGATTGTGAAGCGCATAAAGCTTGCTCTTGAGCTGGGCGGGATTTGCGCTGTACAAATGCTATCTATTATTATCATTATTAATAAGGGTGTTATTTTGGTGCGTTCTCGTGGCTTCAGAAGCGATACGTGACGAAGTCAAAAATGTTTGTGGGTGGTTGGCGGGTTCTCTGGTGTGGTTTGCTTCTTCTTTCCTACCAAACATCTTCTTTTTTGAGTTTGTTACTCTCCTGTAACACCTCTAATCTTCGGCATTTATATGACCTTATTGTGTTGCAAGTGACGTTAAACACTTACTAAATCTCTTTTTTTTTAATGTTTGAGATACCGTTTTATTCTAGGTCTTATCCCAGAATGCCACACCAAGACCATCGTTTCGATGCCACAGGTTTTGTTTCTTGACTACCAAATACTGCCACCCACGTTGAGGTGAAAGAGATCCCTTAATCAACACAGCTTTGAACTCGATCCCATTAACAAACTCACACTGTATTTGTACCAAGAACATTCCAAAAAATGAACATAATTAGTATAATTAGTCCATTTAGGAGATGGGAGTCGAAAGGAGGCGGGGTGGGTGGTCCCTCGATCTGTAGGGGCGGGGTCGGAAGGGAGAGGAGTAGTATTGTTCATAGCTTTTACTTGTTTTCTGATACGTCACTATGTGTTCTGAAAAAGACCTTTTTATCTCTTAGCTTTAATAAATATTTCCAATCATAAAGCATCGTTTTTGTTAGTCCCATATCTTTGCTAAATAAATATTGGGGTTTTTTTCAACACTCATCTAATGCTAGAACCCCATAGACACAAAACATTGAAGCCTCACGATAACAGATAATTGGCCCGTCTTTATATAATGCCTCTTTCCCAAGATAAAGTAATCGACAAACGGACACACACTCGCTAGCACATACACACGACCCCATAAATACCTATGGCTACGTAAGAATTACAAGGTTCTATCTGACATTTTTGAGTTACTAAGACCATGAGGTTAGATACCAATAATAATAATAATAATAATAATAAACAGCATTTGTATAGCGCATATCCCCGCTCAACAGCAGGCTCTATGCGCTTTACACTATATTATTACCCCAGCAGACCATAAAACACTCCGAAACATTCTCAGCTACCCGGGAAGCATACAGTGCAAGCAGCCGATTAAGCGCTCAAACACTAACAAACTGACAAGATCTTTCGCTGTCTATAGCCGGGTACCAAATTTTCTAACTGCTCTATCAAAATCGTCTGATTATTCGAAGCCGTCAAAAGATATTCAAAGAATAACATTCGAAAATGCTTGAAATATTGTGAAACTCAAATTTTTTTACGTCAAATTTCTCAGAACCAGGTACTAGGCACATAGAACTTTGTAATTATAACACAGGAACATACACACACGCGCGCACACACACACACACACACACACACACACACACATACACACACACACACACACGCATACATACACACACAGACACACACACACACACACACACAGACACACACACACACGCATACATACATACACACACACACACACACACACACACACACACACACACGCATACACGCATACACGCATACATACACACACACACACACACACACACACAAAGTATACATGCACACAAACGAGCACGTACTCACAAATAAGTTCTGAGATAGATAGAGTAGATAATTTGCCCAATATAATGATAAACTAACGAGTTTAGCCCTAGTTCATTTCCCTGGAAAAGGTAGGGGATCTCTGGTCATGTGTGGCTTTATGTCACTTTGGCGATACGCTAGCCGTGAATGCCGATTTGGGTCACCCCGAAACGTTATGACAATCGGGGCTCGCGTAACGTTTGGGTAGGCCAAAAAATCTGATTATGGGTCACTCGCTGACAAAAACTAAAGAAAGGAGGAAACGGAATGACAGCATGGCACTCAAGAAAGTTCCCATATGTGTGTATGTCTGCGATATAGAGTTTGATAAAGATGTCCGATGGGTTATATTCCTGTATGCCTCAATATCGGCCCATTTGTGATATAGTAATATCAGGGGGTCTAAGAGTAAAGTGTAAATTTCTAATCGCTCCAAACTTAAAAACGACTGAACAGGAATAATATTATCACATGTCAATGGAAAGAACAACGAAATATGTTGCTTCTTTGGACCTGTAGTATTGTCAATATAACACTCAGCCGAAACTAAAATACACCGAAAATTGAAACCTCTGAAAACGCATTAGGGAAGATGCTAAACAAGACGTCCAATTTTAACGCTCAATGATGAAGGGTTCAACATTTAACTTTAACAACAAATTAGTGCAACATTTAACTCCTTACATACAAACAATGTAAATGTAGAAGAATACAATGTGAACAGATTTTATTTTTCTTCGATCGGATCGCAACAAATGCTGGAAATATGCTCCGTTCCCCTCGGCCCACCGCCTCACATGACACGTCTGGCCAGATTTGTTACGGTATTCTAGCAAGTGGCCTGTGTGATCGTTTTGGTCGCTCGCCTTATTTCATGCCTCAGTTCCACGCGCGAGATCTACTGGACCAATCCAGTAGCCATTACCCGTTAAGAAACCTCACAAGGAAAAAAAATCAAATGGATTCAAATCTGAGGAATGGATGCCCAGTTGTTGTTTTTTTCTATTCTCCTTGATATCATGCAATCATGGAAAATGTCTAGCAACATTCTAGGGCATTTTATTACATAAGATTTACAAAACTATTTTAAAATATTATTATTATTAAAAACTAGAAACTAAGCAAGGAGCATCGCCTTTTGAAACGCAAGGTAACCAAGGGACAAAAGCAAAAACAGAGTACATTCTGAAGTTATGAAGTCTGAATATTAAGGTCATACTGGAGCTTTTGGGAGCTGTTCATTCTTTTTATGTTACTTTTTGTCGTGCAATCTGAACTTCCCATGTCCCTCTCTTTCCCTTCAGTCAGATACAACAATACTCTTTATAATCTCTGATTTCCCTCGCTGATTTTTTTTTCTCTTTAAGCTTAATACCTCCCACTCCATCTTTTATCCTTTTCTTTAAAAAAACCAAACAAGCCGATATGGTGATGACTGAGGATTAAGGGTTTTTTCTGGGTCACTTCTTGTGTCCTTTGTTTAAGAAAAAGATATTTTTCTTCCGGAAAAATCTGGGCCTTTGTTAGAATATAATCATGTGGCAAGAAAAGAGACTCATATCTCAGCTGGCGATGTCATTTTGTTGACGTAACGTTGTTTTTTTATCTTGTTGTTTTTTGTTTCTGTTTCTGTTGCAATTGTTATTGTTGCTGTTGTTGTTGTTGTTGTTGTTGTTGTTGTTGCTGCTGTAGTTTTTGTTGAAGTTGTATACCCTAGTAGTAAAGACAACATGGGTCATTTCGAAAGGGGAGCATTTTATCACTCGTCAAGGAATCGGGCTCAGACGAAGTATCACACAAAGGAAGAATGAAAAAAAACAAGACCCCCATAAGGATTGAACCCACAAACCTTGCGCAGCAGATCAATAATAATAATAATAATAATGAAGATCATTTCTATAGCGCCCACTCCCGTGTAAACACAGCTCTAGGCGCTTTACATAAATGCATGTAAGAAAAATATTCATGCACGCGACACACACACACTCACACACACACACACTCATATACACACAAACACACACATATACATATACACACACACAAACACACGCATACACACTCACGAATACATAACACGCACACATGTATGCCAAACACACACAAACACACACTCACACACACACACACACACACACACACACACACACACACACACACACACACACACACACGTACACACACACACACACACACACACACACACACATCTACTTGCTTATCACACGCACACGATTACACATCGTCACGAAATGAGAATAAGATAATATATACACTGCAATTCACAAAATACACAAATGGATACATAGACATTTACATAACATTGTACTGAACATGAATCTACTGACTTAAAAAGGATGTCATTAAATGTGTCTTTAAAGATTTTTTAAATTTAGACTCAGATGTTGTATGTCTCAAGGGTTGAGGAAGAGAGTTCCAAACTGACGGAGCAAGGTGGGCGAACGGTCTTTCGGCTAATTTTTTACCGCCTTTTCTAGGAACTCGTAAAAGATACTGGTCGCCTGATCTTAGTGATCTAGATGGAACATAAATCTGGATGAGATCACTAAGATATGAGGGAGCTTTGTTATTGACACATTTATGACATAATATTGCAATTTTATATGACATTCTAGCTGACACGGGAAGCCAATGCAACGTTCTTAACATGGGAGTAATGTGGTCCCTCTTCTTTTTCTTTAGTACAAGCCTAGCAGCATGATTTTGAAAACGTTGTAACTTGTGAAGAGAGGTATTTGGTAAGTTAGCTAGTAAAGCATTGCAATAATCGATGCGTGAAAACAAGAAAGATGACACGAGCGTTTTCAGCGAGTGTTCGTTCAAAAACATAGACATATGACCAATTCTACGCAATTCACAAAATAAAATGGTACATAAATAATTGATATGATGTTCCATTGACAATTTTGAATCAAAATACACTCCCAGATTTTTTGCTTTGTTAGTAAAATACAGTGTTTCATTTTCAGTACAAATATGATCAATGTCTACGGGGATATGGCTTTTCTTTGGGTTACATAACAGAATTTCAGTTTTATTTTCATTAAGCTGGAGCTTATTATCAACCATCCACATCAATAGGTAATCTTCTGCACCACCGCTGTCAGTTTAGTCTGAGACAGTAGTTTTACATCACAGACGAGCTACAGTTACCACCTAAATCAACTTAGGTTTAAATTCTGCTTACCTACCAAGTCGTTCTTCATCCAACTGTGATCCACAAAATTTTGTAAATTAATTCGACATTACATTAAACTTATGAAAAAGAAAACATTAGAGAAGATCTCTTTCTGGAGTCAATAAAGTTTCTCCCGGGTCAGAGTACGAAATACTGCTCTTGCTTTCTCGGTGTGTTGTTTTGTTCGAATCTGATGACACAGTTGGAGGTTAGGAGTTCGTGGATCACACTTTCGCCCCTTCTTGTCCAGACACTCCCACTCAACCGCCAGGGAAACAAGTTCGGTGCATGTGGTCAGTGAGGAAAGAAGGGAGTGTCTACTTCTCTAACGTCAGAGAACGTATACAAGCTGTCTACAGCCTGTAATGTTCAGTGCTTCCTAGCGAGGCATCGAATCCCTGTCCCGGGAGATTTTTGTTGTTGTTGTTGTTGTTGTTGTTGTTGTTGTTGTTGTTGTTGTTGTTTTCTCTTTCCTCCTCCCGACGGACCATCGATTTGCCCCCAGACCCCCAACCAAGGCAAATAATAATTGGCAGGAGGAACAATCGGCTGGGGTCTGGGGGCGGCAGGAGGTTGAAGAAAATTTGCAATTGAAGAGCTAAAATTTGTCCTCTCTGAGCTTCAGATTTAAAAACAAATGTATTAGACTCACAGACCAAGGAAAGTAAGCCACTATTAAAGTTTAACCAGGCCTAAATTGGTAAAATGAAAAGTATACCTTGTACTTGTAGGTAAAAGCTTCTCTTGTGAACAAAACCAGAATGTGCATGCTTCACCACTACATAAAAACTGCAAAGCAACAAATTATATTTTATGTATGGGGAAAAGTTGTTGGTCAGTCGGGAGGAGGAGAAGAAGGAAAAAAAACTTTCGTGAACGGGATTCGATCCCACGCTCATAGAATAAGTGTATGACGTCAACTCAAACGCAGACGCGCTGTCCATCCGACCATCAGAACTTCCAACAGCAAATGGTAAATTAAGCTTTGTATACTTACAGCACTGTTTCAGTAAAGACAACACAACACAGATCAAGATGTAGTTGGGGGGGTTTTTTACAACGAATAAAGGGAAAAAGTCGGAAACATGGGTGGGGAGGTGGGTATCAATGAGGCGGCGGGCATCGGATCGGCAGATAAGATCTGGAGAAAACTAAAAAATGGCGGAAAATTGGAAGTACTGAACATAAGAGAACGTAGACAGCGAGTAAACGTTCTATGACGGTAGAGAACGTAGACAGCGAGTAAATGTTCTCTGACATTAGAGAACGTAGACAGCGAGTAAATGTTCTCTGACATTAGAGAACGTAGACAGCGAGTAAATGTTCTCTGACATTAGAGAACGTAGACAGCGAGTAAATGTTCTATGACATTAGAGAACGTAGGCACTTCCAAGAAGGAATTCCTCCGACGTTATTTGCGTTTCAATTCCTTTCCAGGGTCATTATAATTAGTCTTTTGTATATCTGGCTAAAAGTGGCTGATCCGCATTCACTATCTATGAAAGTAAAGTTATCAACAATTTAAGGTTGTAAAAGTTTAAAGTAGTGGCGGGGGGGGGAGCTCTCGTGGTCAAGAGGTAGGTCCCAGGTTCGAAACCTGACAGCGACGGAAAATTTCTTCTCTAAAAATATTTAACTTGTTACTTCCTCTCCTGCTTACTAACGTGTTACTTCCTCTCCTGCTTACTAACCATGTTCTGTCGTCTACTTTGGACCCCACTGTCTGTCCCCCTCCCTGGCCCTTGCCCCTTCCCCCCGGGCTCCTGACTGCCCCTTCCTCCGGGCTCCTGACTGCCCCTTCCTCCGGGCTCCTGACTGCCCCTTCCCCCGGGCTCCGGACTCTTTCTGCACACATTTTACTGCTGCTTAGTGGCTCCTTCTTACGGCTGTCTTTCAGCCACACCCATGATCTTATGGTAGATAAAATCTAACACCTCGCATAACAGAAGAAAAAAAATCTCGGAGGTACCGTGTGCAAGTTGCGCACGTTGAAGATCCCTTGGTGGTTTTAAAACCTTCAGGAGTGAGCTCTGGCCGCCACCCAGGGCAAAATACAAAGCAATTCCAACCAAATGGAAAATGTTCAGATTAATGTGGACCGCGAGCTCTTTTCACCTTGTGCAGTTGTGAGCGCCGTAAAACATTATATACAGTTAAACTTGGATACTACAGGACAGACGGGACCGGCAGTTTTTCCCTGTTGTAAGCGAGTCCTGTTATAACCGTTATCATGGGAAATTATCAGAACCATTGCACCTTCAGCTTACTAATATTATAT
>NW_004797537.1:563058-565439 GCF_000002075.1 Aplysia californica | reverse complement strand
AAAAAGAAGTCTCTTTCCTGTCGTGTGCGTGTCCGTTCAGTGACCTTCCCGCTGGATTCACACAGAGCAGATGATCGACAGCTCTTTTTAGATATGGTCTGCCCCTCCCACTACTTTTTTGTACCGTCAAGTCCTTTTATAACAACCTCTATTATTACAGGAACTTGGATATAACAGTGATAAATCAAATCCCCGGTTTTTTTTTTATCTCTATAGAAGTTTAAGTACTATGAACCTGACTATAACAGGGTTCCATTTGGGTAGACTCAGATATAACACTGGTCTTGCAGCGCATGAACTTGTTTTCGATCAGTCAAATTATTGAAATTTGTCTGAACCAAGACATTACGCCTGTTTGTTTGATCACTTGCCTAAACAAAAACTTTCAACCACAACCACAATATATTCGGCTACTGCAGATCTTTTTCCAGTGGGCTGTTTTGCTAACATTGAGAGGGAATCGATCAGTGACCCCAACACTATGAGAGGGGGGGGGGTTGTGGTTGAAAGTTTTTGTTTAGGCAAGTGATCAAACAAACAGGCGTAATGTCTTGGTTCAGACAAATTTCAATAATTTGACTGATCGAAAACAAGTTCATGCGCTGCAAGACCAGTGTTATATCTGAGTCTACCCAAATGGAACCCTGTTATAGTCAGGTTCATAGTACTTAAACTTCTATAGAGATAAAAAAAAAACCGGGGATTTGATTTATCACTGTTATATCCAAGTTCCTGTAATAATAGAGGTTGTTATAAAAGGACTTGACGGTACAAAAAAGTAGTGGGAGGGGCAGACCATATCTAAAAAGAGCTGTCGATCATCTGCTCTGTGTGAATCCAGCGGGAAGGTCACTGAACGGACACGCACACGACAGGAAAGAGACTTCTTTTTTGTTTGCTTCTATCCCTTCCCCGTCCAGAGGAAGTGTCTGTTACAACCATAGAGTGGTTACAACCCACGCTAATTTTTCTGAACCCCTAAGAAACGTAACAAACGAAAGCTTAAATAATTGGCCTCAACGCAACTTTCAAAAATCGAAACAGGTGTGAAAATATATATGTGAAGTGTGCTAACAAAATGAGTGACTTCTGGGATTCAAGTGCTATGAAATCGGTACTTCATGCTTATAGGTGAAGGTTTCACAATTTATGAGTATGAAATAATAAAAAGCACGTTATAATTAAAGAACAATATGACATCAATAGAAAATCTACGAATATGAGCCTAGTGTCGATTTTTGGCCAATATCTTCATTTGTGGATTGTGAGAAGTAACTCATTTTGTCAGCACGCCTCACATATTATTATCTGTACTTTTAACGTCCTAGAATTTGTGAATGTGTTAAAAGAATATTATTTGTTTGTTTCGCGGGGTTTTTTTTATTTGTTAGTTTGTTGTTTCGGGGTACTTTTGTTTCCATTTTCTGCTTCGTTTCGCATGTTGCATTTTCAGGTTTTCTTGTTTTTCTTTATTATGGCAGCGGATATTGATAATAGGAATTCCTTAATAATAATAATAATAATAATAATAATAATTGCATTTATAAAGCGCATATCCATGCTCAAGAGCATGCTCTATGCGCTTTACAACTATTATTACCCCAGCAGACCCTCTGAGAACACTCAGAAACGTTCTCAGCTTCCGCAGAAGCATACAGTAGAATTAAATTCTCTCAGTGTGATTTCTTTGGTGGGTTTCCATCAGTAAACGGCCTCTAATCTGAACAAGCTTACAACTTTTTAAGTTGAATCTCAGAATCAAACATGGACAATAATCAACAATGATTTTTTTAAAAACTAATAACACCACAAAGTTGACCAAAGCTGTATTAACTCACCATTCTTAAAGTGGTTCCACGTTTTTCGTATTAACTCACCATTCTTAAAGTGATTCCACGTTTTTCGAGTCATCAAGTACACGTCTTTTGATCAGGTACTTTATTTTTCCTTTGGTATGTTTGGAAATTGTAAGTATGAAAAGCGTCTTTTCCTAGAGGCAACAGCGGATGGTGAACAATAATATAACTTTCCTTTTTAATCGTATTGGCTGTCTGAAATGATCGGCGCTAGCACAAAGTGTAAATGAAGTCTGTCACAATCCCAACTAGCGTTATGGGTTTCGTTGTTGTTGTTGCTTTTGGGGATGGGGTTGGGGTTTCTTTTTGCTTTCTTTTTCGGGTTTTATTTTTTCTCTTGTTTGTTGTTGTTGTTTTTTTCTTTGTTTTTGGGGTTGTTGTTTTATATGTTAGGGCCACTGAGGTGATTGTAGTTCCAAACACCCCTAGGTTTTCTTTATTATTCAGCACTTTTTCTTTTCCGTTTTCTATGAATTGAATAACGTTTTACCCTGAGGGAGCGTCTCATGCGGGGGGGGGGGGGGG
>NW_004797537.1:559849-562534 GCF_000002075.1 Aplysia californica | reverse complement strand
TGTGTGTGTGTGTGTGTGTGTGTGAGTGTGTGTGTGTGTGTGTATCCCTCTCGCTATTACTCCAACACTTACCCATTCACCCCTCCAAGCATCCATCATTCCCTTACACATTGCTCTCGCCCTATTCTTTTTTGTTTCTTTCCGCTCGACGTAGTAAATTCTGTGGCTACCATCCGCCCTGGTAGACTGTAGTACGAGATACTTTATTTCGATTTCTTGGCTTAATAAGCTTGAACATGGGTTGCCTTGGGTCCATAAATAATACAAAATAAGTAATACCCAAGCCATTAGCCTATCCTGTTTTGGAAAAGTCACCTTAAGGCTAAGTTCACACTAAACCCGGCCAGTCATCCGACGGATTAGTGAGGCGTGGCCAGAAATCTGGGTGGGCGTTCAGTGTTCAAGTTGACAGGAAGATAATTAAAGAACAGTTTGGAGCTTACAATTGGACTACGTCGAGCATGGCAATGGAGGTCAAGGCAAGAACAGAGGCGCTGGAATGGATCAGCATGGAAGCGTATAAACATGCCCTGTTTGTCACAGATTCGATGAGCACCCTTGAAAAAATCAGGAGTGGGTGGCTCTTCAGTGACTGGAGAGCTTCCATTGCAAATAGCCACCTCCTAAGAATTACATGGGTGTTCTGCCCTGGCCACGCTGGGGTGCACGGAAATGAGCGTGCTGATGAACTTGCCGCAAAGCAGCACCCAATGGCCGAATCATGCTCGACCCACCAGTGGTGATCGCCAGATGCAAGGAGAGCCTTCACAACCAAGAGGAGACAGACTCCCACACACTCAGCACAATAAAAGAAAAGTGTGTGCGGGGAACAGCGAAAAAATGTTTGCTCCGAGGAGTGGTCAGGCGTGTCTCAAACCAGCTCCTCATGGAGACAATTAGCAGGAAGACCCTGAGGTGGACGCTGGAAAGGAGAGATGAGCAGCTATGGACATGTGCCGCCTGCTATGATTCTAGCTCTGGATCCAAGTAAATCCAAGTAAGTAAACCCGGCCAGTTGTCGTCAGCTAGCTGCTATCGGCAACTTCCTGCTATTCAGTGTTTGATGGAGCCGGCAGTTCATCATCATCATCTGGTGCCTTGCCGACTGGCGTGGGCGATCATGGACCTCCACTTCACTCTGTCTTGCGCTGCAGCAATGGTGTCTGTTGTTCTTGCTGCTCCTAGCCATGTTGTCATCTTGTCCAGTATCTTTTCCCTCTGTCTGCCTCTGCCTCTCTTTCCATCAAACTTGCCTGTTGTTACAATATTCTGCAATGCTTCTTTCCGCATTGTGTGTTCGAAGAAATTTGCCTGTCGCTTTCTTATATTCGTCATAAGTTGTCTTTCATAATTTGCTTCAACCAAGACTTCTTCATTTGATTTTCTAGCTCTCCATGGGATACGTAGCAAGCGTCTTATGAACCACAACCGGCAGTTACTGTCCAGCAAAGTGATGCCACACTTGGAGGGGAAAAAAACATGACACTTTCCAGGAGGAAGAAACGAATTATATTGCTGTAGTGGATTTTACAAAACCAATTATTGAAACGAAATTCTCGAAAATATGGTGGTCACCTAAATCTAATTCACTACAAGCGCATTGTTTAATAGGAATATCATCTTTAAATGATTATGATTATGATTCCGCAAGTGATGGATGATACCCAGAAATTTGTTGATTATATTCGGATACGACCAGAGACTTTTCAAGATTTACTTAACCAATGCCTTCCCAAGTGACACTTATGATATCTCGGTTGTAACAGTTTTTCTCCTCTTTGTCGTACATTTGCCAGGCAGCGACTGCCGGCTCTACCCTAAACACTGCGTGGCAGGAAGTTTCCGAGGGCAGCAGCTGGCTGATGACAATATAGTGTACGTCACTGATATGATTCTGAAAGGAAGCAGCATTCACGACATAGAAAAACAGTTTTTCGCAACTTTGCAAAATGATTCTCGCAATGCCAAAACCTAAAATACATGTTCTGTTTTTTACCCCCCAAATGAGAGATTGGGGATCGTTTATCATGTTCCCGGCGGGAAATTGCGCTTTCTTGGCCTATAATAGGGGTAATAAATATGTGAGGCAGCGTGGTGGAATCAGGCTCTCGTCAAAATAATCAAAGAGAAGAAACTTGCATTTTTCCGCAGGTTTGTGAATTTTTATCAAATTTTTGCTTTTTGGCACAACATCTTTCATGCCCATTAAAGAACTCATTTCTGTGTGGATTTTCCTGAAAAACGTTGATTAAAGGCATAAAAAAGTAAATCTTCAGTTACCATGCATTCTTAAGCTAAGGAAATAACTAATCTTCGGCGTCATTTTCTCAGTAATTGTACCTCTGAAAACAGGTGACTCCCACCTCCTTCTTTTGCAAATATCTCGACTTGTATTCAAGATAAATGGATATTTTTCGCATCCAAAGCAAGACTAATGAACAAGCTTTACGATGATACCAATAACTTTACATGCCCAAAAATGGACGAAAGCCTGATTCCACCAACCTGCCTCACATAGATCTTAGTTTCACCAGCAGGAGGTGAGACCCCCCACCAACTGTGAAATGCCATTGGAACATGTCCTCTCCGTTTCTCAAGTGTAACTGCAACATTCAGTTAAATTTGGCCTATTTTCTGTCCTTTACCCCTTTTTCTTGCCAATAGGTAGTAGGTACCCCCCCCACC
>NW_004797537.1:558069-559737 GCF_000002075.1 Aplysia californica | reverse complement strand
ACCCCCACCCCACTCCTCGAACAGTCCGGGAATAAATATGAAAGTTCATTGTCTCGTCGACAGAGGACGCAGCTCCCCCACTGTGAAGGAAGCGCTACTGTAACAACAATTAATTCAATAGTCTAACACATGTGTGGTTTCTTTTCTCGTTCTTGTCACGTCTTCGGTCCGCCTCTCTTCCTGGAGGGCCTTGTTTATTTGTCAGTTTGTTTGTTTATTTGTCAGTTTGTTTGTTTATTTGTTTGTTTGTTTGTTTGTTTGTTTATGTTTGTTTTGTTTGTTTGTCTTTCTGTTTGTTTGTTTTGTTTGAGTAACGAGAAGCACAACAACAACAACAACAACAACAACAACAACAACAACATCAACAACAACAACAACACAATAGCGTTGGCTTAGTGTAGGCACAGAACAAAATAGATTAGATGGACAGGAAAAATTGGGAACGTAAAGAAGTAGGATTTACCTGAAGCACCCTCCAACCACCCACCTCACCGACCTGTTGATCGCATCCAGTACAAGAGGAAAATGAAGAATCCCCAAACTTTTAGAGTCGGTGTGTCTCGTATCCCAGAGAGCGCGACATGTGCGACTTGAGAATGGAATTCTGGAGGCTGAGACTTGTACCACAAACAAAATACCCCACTTTGACCCGACATTCATGCAGGATCGTTTGGTTGAACGCCTACTAGATCTAACCGTTGAACCAGTTTTAAGTCAGTCCTATTGAAAAGAAAATGAACGACAAGGCGAGAACCCCAAGCTAACCCTGACACCAGCAATGAACTTTACAAGCGGTGTCCTTTTTGATAAACTTCAAAGCCGGAGATAATATTTTCTAGCTTTAAATTACATAGGCCTACATTAATATGTAATTTAAAAACAAAAAATTAAAACCATATATTATCAAAGCTAGAAAATCTGTCCTCCCAAATCCCAACGAGACCCTGGAGCGTCTTCTACCTTGGGATTACGTCTAAAACAGGATAAGACTTTTCAAATTATGAAGCAGGCCCAGTCGCCTTCTCGGGTTCATCTCACATAATGTCAAGCAAATTGGATGGCACCGCGTTCGTGTGATTGGTAACTTGGTGGTACATTTAAGACTGACACGCTGGACACCAGCTTTAAAAAGTACCTAGCGCTGTGGTATAGGGAAATGTGAATGCGCTTTTGTGTTGTCTATATCCGGATAACTTTATGGGGATTCTGAACTGATGAAACTTTAAACTGAATGTATGTATGCATTGTATATATATATATATATAGCATGCCCCAATTTCCCCACAGGAACAAAGGTAAAGTTTGTTTTGCTATTTTTGCGTGCAGTTTAATCTAGCTTTAAATCTAATCGAATAGAAAACAATTCCTCAAAATACATAGCCCCAAGCCCCTTGTGGATCAAATACGAGCCCACTATATGCATGAGCAAACTGCCGTGTGCTGGCCAAATGCTGCCTGCAAGTCGACCCACGGATTAATTAATAATTTGTGTGGGTCACACTGAGCTGATAATTTTTTTTTTCAACTGTTCATCTTGAAAATTAAAATTAATAGCTATGCCTGTCCACCCAACCTACGTTGAATGGATGCAGCTGCCAGCCAGACACGAAAGGCACAACCTCACTGCGAGAGAGAGAGAGAGAGAGAGGGGGGGGAAGGAAGAGAGAG
>NW_004797537.1:555088-556569 GCF_000002075.1 Aplysia californica | reverse complement strand
ACACATGCACACACAAGTAGGCTTACAATCACATGCATAATATAATTGAGCAGCAATATGAACAATAATAATCCTAAGCTAGATACACACTCTGTGTTATTCTGATGCATGCTCTAAGGTCGTAAGTATACTTATACAAGATGGTTAAGATGGAAGCATTTTGATAGATGATGGTAAAAATGACCTTCTGCAACCTTGCAAGACCAAACCAACATAACAGTTTCATGTACTGAAATCAACTCTGTGGAGGAAGGTGACTGGGAAGCAAAAAGGAGTAATAACATCGTCCGTCAGAGCTCAGTTATGGAAAAACACACGAAATTATTTCTTGTCCAAAAACTAGACGTAGTCTCAGTGATCATACTGAAGAAAGAGTGACGCTTTTCCAGATACAAAGATAGCACTCTATCCCAATTCTACAGTTAATCATTCTAATAAGTCTTTGAAATACTCTGTACCCTAATCCTGCAGTAAATCAGGTGGAAAGTCCATACAATTCCCCCTTCATCTGTGCATGTAAATCAAATTTGATCTTCTTCTTTTTTAGATACATGTACGTAACTACAGATGAAATACAGCTTCTTGAGGGGGGGGGGGGGACGTCCAGCTTTCATGTTATTGTAACCCTTGAAATATGTGACCTCAGCCACGCCCTTACAGCTCGCATGACCGGTCCTTGTATTTATTTCCTGTAATAAAAGAGCTAAAGTGGGAGTATTGCGCGACGCACGAAGGAGAGACGATCTCTTTATCCCCACCACAACCATCGTTGTCTCCGGAGCTCTCCAATACCAGCTGAGGCTCTTTCCTGAATAGATTTTATCTAGATCTATATATTCTTATTGTGCGGTCCATTCATGTTTTTAGTCACTAGGATATCTATGGGGAAATGAGCATGAAGTCACTTGGCTTGCAGAAGAGAGAGGGAGAGATGGAGAGATGGAGAGAGAAAGACAGGCAGACAAAACAGAGAGACAGAAAGATAAGTCGAAGGATGGAGACAGAGAGGGGGGGGGGGATAAAGAGAGACACTCACAGACAGAGAGACAGACAGACAAACAGACAGACAGACAGACAGAGAGACAGAAAGAAAGAACAGAGGAGAGAGAGAGGGACAGAGAGAGAGAGAGAGAGAAAGAGAGACACTCACAGACAGAGAGTACAGACAGACAAACAGAGATTGAAGAGAGACAGGCAGACAGACAGAGATAGAAGAGACACAGACACACAAACACAGACACACACACACACACACACAAAGCACACACAAAGCACACACAAAGCACGTACATACAAATTCAGACAGACAGACAAACTGACAGACAGACAGACTGACAGACAGACAAACAGACAAAAATAGAAGAGACATGGACTAAGGTAGGCAGAGACAGAGGAATAGAGAGAGGGAGAGAGAGATGATCGAGGGATAGACAAAGAGAAACTAACACACACTAACACACACACACACACACACACACACA
>NW_004797537.1:552529-554374 GCF_000002075.1 Aplysia californica | reverse complement strand
TAAAGCTTGTTCACCTGTCTTTATTTGGCTGCGAAAACTATCCATTTATCTTGAATACAAGTCGAGATATTTGCAAAATAAGGAGGTGGGAGTCGCCTGTTTTCAGAGGTAAAATTATTGAGAAAATGGCCGCCAAGGATTAGTTATTTTTTTAGCTTAAGAGTCCGTTGTAACTGAAAATTTTTTGTGCCTTTAATCAGCGTTTTTCGGAAAAATCCACACAGAAATGAGTTCTTTAACGGACATGAAAGGTGTTGAGCTAAAAATAAAATTTGATAAAAATTCACAAACCTGCGGAAAAAAGCAAGTTTCTTCACTTTGATTATTTTGACGAGAGCCTGATTTCACCACGCTGCCTCACATATTGTGGGTGAAACAAAGGGAGGGGCACAATGCGGTTGTGTGGGGGGGGGGGATAGGGGGCGGGACAGGGATCGATACTGAACACGGAACATGAATGGGCATTTTAAAAAATCAATAGCGTTTTAATGAGTGAGCGAGTCGTAGAAAAAAATTTTGAAATAAGGGTAAATGTAAGAATAATTAGAGACAACATTGAACCCCCCATAATGCGACTTCCCAGCATTTCAATGGCTAAGGCCACAAATCAGACAGACTATGGTAATGAAATCATGTCTCGAGGGTTTAGATTCACATAGAACAACACGACGTGCCGACCTTTCGTTAAATATAGGTAATAGATATTCATCATTCTACCTTATCAGCTATTGAATCGTAAGGCTCATATACACTACAGAGGCCACAACGCTTTGAACTGAGTTCTTTTATCTTTGAGTACCGAGGAAGAACCAACAAACATTGACAGGTTTAGTGCTAGAATCGATAGGCTACATCATTCTACGAATTATCCCAGCTTAAAGGCTTCGAAACCCAATGATGTTAAATAATTCTGATAATATTAACACCCAATCCGTAATCCTAACCCTAACCCTAATCCTAACTATATCCATACACCTTACCCTAACCCTAGCCCTACCCCTAGCCCTAACCCTAGCCCTAACTCTTACCCTTACCCTAACCCTTACCCTAACCCTAACCCTAACCCTAACCCTAACCCTAACCCTAGCTCTAGCCCTAACCCTAGCCCTAACCCTAATCCTAACCCTAATCCTAATCCTAAACCTAAACCTAAACCTAAACCTGAACCTAACCCTAACCCTAACCCTAACCCTAACACACACCCTAATCATGTATTCTAAAAGTATAGCACTTAACAGGTCTGTCAGTCTGTCAGACCCCCATTGTGCAGGCCAGGGTTCTAGTATAACAAATCCTTCGGGGTTTTTTACTATGTGTGCCATACTTTCTACCCAAGTTCCTCATTCAGAGTAAACCGTCTTGATCATTCAGGCTGCTTGGAACTTATATTATAGACAAACTATTCAGGGGGGGGGGGGGACGGGTCTTGCGGTCGTTACGGTTCAGTCTTCAGCATGAAATGGGAAAAACTCAGCAGAAAAAAAGCCCATATCGATACATTTGAAATAGCATAACTATTGGTTCCTCCGCGGTGCTTCCAAAGAGACACACCTCAACACTGCAACAATCATAATAGTGTATAAAATAGCGATGAAGACTGACAGAAAGAACAGACGGACTTGCCAGTATTGCGTTCAACAATGAGCATAAGGTTTTGGCGTCGGTGGCCTAGTGGTTAGGCTTTCGGACTCGCAACCGTAAGGTCGTGGGTTCGAATCCCGTCAGGGGCCCGACGTTGTGTCCTTGGGAAAGGCACTTTACACAAATTTTCTTCACTTCACCCAGGTGGAAATGGGTACCCGGCTATAGACAGTGAACGATCTTGTCAGTTTGATAGTGTTTGAG
>NW_004797537.1:539828-552304 GCF_000002075.1 Aplysia californica | reverse complement strand
ATTATTATTATTAAATATACGTCTAGTTGGGTTTGTTTGGTTTTTGTTGTTGTTTTTGTTTTGTTTTGGGGATTGTTTGTTGGGGTGTTGTTGTTGTTGTTGTTTTGGTTTTTGTAGTTTTTGGGGGTGAGTATTTTACGGCGCTCGCAACTTCATAAGGTCGTATGAGCGCGCGGGACACATGAAACATTTTTTCAGTTGGTAGGAAATTTTGAATTTTGCCCGGGTGGCGGCCGAAGCCAAGATATACTCTTATCCCTTTGGACCACGATGGGATTTTTAACCTGCGCAACGTGCACACGGACCTAAGAAATTGTTCACCCTTATCCGAGAATGCTAGGTGTTAGATCTTACCTACCAAAAGAGTAGAGTTGTGGCTAAAAGACAGCAGTAAGAAGGGCCAATGAGCAGCAGTAGAAAGGCAAGAGAAAGAGTCAGGGCTTGAGAGTAGGGGGCACATGAGGTTAGGGGGTGGGAGCAGAAAGTGGAGGCAAAAGTAGACGACATAACATTGTTAGAGAGCAGGAAAGGCACATGAGGTGAGGGGATGGGAGCAGAAAATGAAGACAAAAGCAGACGACATAACATTGTTAGAGAGCAGGAAAGGCACAGGAGGTGATGGGTTGGAACAGAAAGTGGAGACAAAAGCAGACGACATAAAATTGTTAGAGAGCAGGAAAAGGGGGTGAAAGGAAAAAATTTTGGAGAAGAAAAATTTTCCGTCGCTGTCCGGATTCGAACCCTGGACATATTGAAAGAGTGGCGAGCACCGAAATCTCTCCACCACGAGTCCCCACTGATTAGTTTGTCTATTATATAAGCTCCAAGCAGCCTGTATGATCAAGACACTTCACTCTGAATGAGAAACTCGGGTAGAAAGTATGGCACACATAGATCTAGTAAAAAACACAAGGATTTATTATAGTTATATTATAAAAGAACCGCTTTTTTAGATACGCCACCTTCCGGATCTGACGCTTTTTGTCTCAGGCTGCCAGTTTTAACATATTCAAACAGCTTTGACAAATCTGGTGGAGTGAATCTTTAGAAAAGAAAAATAATCAAAACCTGACGAAAAACAAAACTGAAAAATAGAGTTCTCAAATTTGATTAGTGACAGTCGCACAACAGTTTTCCTGACGACTTTCTGTTCGCCGCCCAGTCTGATTCTTTTCCTACAGCATTATACGGGGTGCTCACTACGGCTGGACCGGGCTGATTGCCCGACTCGATCGCCTGAAACTAAAAACAAACACGTTTGTGTTTGAGGCGATCGAGTCAGGCGAACACACACATAGCAAAACGCATAATTTAATAGTGAGCAGATTTTCAGGTCCCAGTTTTTTTTTCTATATCTGTATTCTTTTGTATTCAAAGCACGCACACTGGCAAACTTCGTTCATAACCAAAAGATTTCCGCATTGCGCCGATTTGTGAGGCAGCGTGGTGGAATCAGGCTCTCGTCAAAATGATCAAAATGAAGAAACTTGCATTTTTCCGCAGGTTTGTGAATTTTTATCAATTTTTTTTTTTGACTCATCACCTTTCATGCCCATTAAAGAACTCATTTCTGTTTTGATTTTTCTGAAAAGTGTTGATTAAAAGCACAAAAATGTACATTTTCAGTTGCCATGGACTCTTAAGCTAAAGAAATACCATAATCTTTGGAGGCCATTTTCTCACTAATTTTACCTCTGAAAACAGGTTACCCCCACCTCCTTCTTTCGCAAATATCTCAACTTGCATTCAAGATAAATAAATTAATATTTTTTTCATCCAAATAAAGACAAGTGAACAAGCTTTAAGATGATACCAATAACTGTACTTTCCCAAAAATTGACGAGAGCCTGATTCCACCACGCTGCCTCACATTTCGCTACGTACGTGTTGGACGGTAATTCTGATTCAATTGCACATTTCCCTAAACATTAAATGATTTAGTATATTTTGCATAATATTACACAACAGGGGGAGAGGCTAAGGAAGAAACTGATTCTGATAAACATATAAAGCATGAAACAATGTTATTGTTGACGATTTTGCCCATGAAGTAAACAAGTGTTCGTAACCAGAAAAAATTCTTTGCTTTGTTTGACACTACCGTTCAGTGTTCAGCATCAAATGGGAAAAGAAACGAAACCTTTTGGAAATCAATTACCTCTTTTTAGTTTTAAAGACATTCTCCGCATTAAAAAAATCTTCCAACTAGGTCCAAGATCCATATATCTGGTGACCAGAAAAAAAATTCGTCCAAAAGAAAGCCGATAAAACCATTATGAATAAAGGTATAGTCAGCAGAAACGTAATATATCCACGCGGGTTTATTATGTATTTATAAAGATAAAATATGACAGCTATAAAGTTACAAGATATCTTCCAGATTCCCCCAATGACAAGTAAATCACATTCTGACTCGCTTTATGAAACTGACAATCATGCGTTGACACTGCTAGGGAGTAATCTCTTCCTTGTCCCTCATGATCGTTTCTCACAAGTCTTGGATACTTTCAAAGGTTTTCCCTCTCACTTTGTCCTTCAAACACCCTCTACAAGGAAAGTCCAGTGGACTCAGGTCTGGATTGCTTGGGTTCCAGTTGTGATCAGTCGGACTGACTGCCCTATTACTAAAAGTATGGCTATTGACCCAGCCCGGAGCAACACACACGGTGTCATGAGGAGCAGCCCCGTCTTGCTGTACGTCCTGGTTATGTCTCCCGTCAACAATATCATTACGAGCGTGTACTCCCAAGCTTTTCCAGAACTTTAGTAGGCTGACGAGGCAACAGTCAGAGTTCATACTCATATTTTATATATATATATATATATATATATATATATATATATATATATATATATATATATAGTATAACGAACCACCCTAACCTTTGCTAAAGTGCGTTGTTTTTACAAGTATGTTACTTGGGGCTTAGAATTCGAGTCCTTATCTTCTGTGGGCCCAAACTTTTCAGAGTTTGTTGTCCATTTCAAAATGGATCTCTTGCTCTGAACATTATGTTTGTTACAGACATTTATCCCGTATGCCCGAGCAAATAATGCACATGTAGATTTGGGAGACTTCGTTTGTTGATGCATCTTTACTGCAAAAGCCTGATGTACAGGGGTGAACTTCTGTATCATCTTTTCGTTGTGCAACAGCATTTAACTTTTTTAAAACATAATCTAGGTGTACATACTAATTTTTTTAATGTAAATTAAATCTTAAATAAGAAAGTTATTAATATTTCTTTGAACGCACTTTTTTCTGGTCTGCTGGTAATTTCTCACAGTCTGTCTGCGGCATGTATGGGTCTGCCAGTTTTTCATTGAGGGGAGGGGGGGTTGTGTGTTGCATTTTGTACGATATTGAAGCACTAACATACGCTGATCAAAATGGAACATCACCCTTTCAATGTGTTTATTCTGTTGTTTCATATCAAACTTAATGACGGCCTAATCGTTTATTGCCGTCTTGGTAGGTAATCAAAACTCTGCTGAGAAGAAAGAGAAGACTGCTGCATTTAGCGTGTCTAACAACACTGCCTTTTTCAACTTTCTGTTTAAATTTGCAAATAAAACTAAGCTCACGTGTGTAGCATTCTTTTATCTTTCAGACCCAGTAATCCTAACTAGATTACGATGACGTCAAAACAATTTATGGAACATGGGAATTGACAATAAACACGGAAATAGACCGTGGCAGGCGAGAGCAATATTCGTCATTTTCGTCAACGACGTTTTTTACCCATCGATTTTTCTCTGCTGAAACGTGGAATTTCTTTGAGGCTGTGCCCAAAAAAAGATTTGGAAATGCAGAGCTGCTCTAATTTAGGATTTAATAGTTTTCTCAATTTACAAGCTCAATCCTTAGCAAAAATTCTTGTGAAATTTTGAAATAATAGCGTATTTCATTAACATTTGATTTTTATCGAAAAAACTAAATTCCACACATGGATGTAGGATCCTTAAGCCTACCTTCCTTTCCGGATGAAAATGCAGTAGAAAGCTGCAGGTTGGTATAATATGTTCTCCTCGAAGTTGTCAACGCGGCGAGTAGTGCAAGGGTGAAGTCCGCGCCCACGGGCCCAAGTGTCGATTTCGTCTCAAATTCATGAAACTTTCTCGGCAATATTCTTGAAAAACAAAAAACAAAATTAAGACAATTGTACTAAGTGGTCCTTCCTCCTTTGAATGTTTCCCATTTGACACTGGGGCCGATTGATAAGTAATCTTTTGGGGAAAAGAATAACATTTTTAAACCTTAATTAAATCAACTCAATGTCATTTATATTTGGCCAAAAATAGTTTATTTATTCATTGGGAGCTATGATGTCAAAAACCATTAAATTGACTTTAAATGGCTGGAACGTCCAGTATAAGGCGTATTATTGAAGCTTTATTGTATAAAAAAATTACGTTCTTTTACAAGCCATGAAAATGCAGCGAAACTACAATTCTCTGTCAATTCAAGTTGTTGTTGTTTTTTTTCATTTGTTATGAAATAGGATTAGTTTTTGGTTTTTATGGGGGTATTTTATCTTCATTAATTTGTTTTAATTTTTTTTAGCTGTTACATTTGTTAGAAGTCTATTTCAAGCTAAATGGTGTCTTTTACCTTTTCATGCATTCCCATGGGGTAGAATTGGAGAATAACTAGAATAATACATGATGCAATTGTCATGCACATAATATATAACTGATGTTCTGCTTTCTCTGATAATACAATATGAGACTCTTGAAAGTCTGTCTATTCTTGTATGTATTGATGTATGACAATGCAATGTGTACAAGGGTGAGAGACGTTCGCTGCGGTTCTCAATAGACGACAAGTTTTTCTCTATTTTTTCGGTGGGGGTTACATATCGAACAATTATCTCTTACTAGTGTCATTGGTGAGCTCAAACTTAAGCAAATTGTACGTGAGATGCGCTCCCATTTTCTGCGCGACAGAGATGCTATGTAGTATTTTAAGTAAATGTATTAAGGAAAGCTTTTTATCTTGCCTCAATTGTATGCTTTTGCTGTAGTTCCTCCCTCCCCCCCCCCCCCGGGCCATCTTTTACCCCTTGGTAAAAAAGTTCTTTCACTATGTAAAGAAAACTACATTAAATTAATGAATTTCCCTGAGGTGAGCTTTATTCTTTAAGCTGTTTATACTGTCTCGAATGCCATAACACCTCCAACAATTAAAGGTTTTACGCGACAATACGTTTTACAAGCCATGTTCAGCCTTCTGGTGTGTCTTAGTTTATTGGGAGGTTGTTTTTTTTCCTTTGATGAGGGGAGGGGAAAGGGGGGTGGGTTGTTTTTTTCCTTTGATGGGGGGAGGGGAAAGGGGGTGGGTTGTTTTGGGGTTTTTTTTTTCTTTTTTTTATTTGCAGCTCTTAAAACGGCATGAGTGTTCTAGAAAAACCGATAACATGTCCAGATTTGATGCGAAATATCGTAGGCAGTTTTTAAAAAGGTAATTAATTTCAAATCTTGACTTTGAGGGGAAAAAATTCGGGTATGAAAAGGGATAACAGGCATTTTTAATGGATTTTAATCGGACTTGCCAAACCTGAAATGAAAAAATACAATCTTTCTTCATATTTTTCAAACTTTTTTTATAGCTGTGGCAGAAACTTAAACTTTTCCCAACGGCAGGCAAATGGTATCGATTGATTAGGTAGTTGTTGTTGTTGTTGTTGTTGTTGTTGTTGTTGTTGTTGTTGTTGTTGTTGTTCCACGGCATTACTGTCGACACAGTTTTGGTCATGTCAGCGCCAAAAACGGATGTATTGCCACTCGCCTATCTATTCACTAAACGAACAAACAAACTTTAATAAAATTATTCATAAATATGTGAGGCGTTCTGACAAAATGAGTTACTTCTCACAATCCACAAATGAAGATATTGGCCAAAAATCGACACTAGGCTCATATTCGTAGATTTTCTATTGATGCCTTATTGTTCTTTGATTATAACGTGCTTTTTATTATTTCATACTCATAAATTGTGAAACCTTCACCTATAAGCGTGAAGTACCGATTTCATAGCACTTGAATCCCAGAAGTCACTCATTTTGTTAGCACGCTTCACATATGGTAAAAAGTTTACTTATTGGTGAGGTGTGCTGACAAAATGAGTTACTTCTCAGATTTGAGCATTATGGAAATTGATACATCAACCTGATAGGTGAAGTTTGTACAATTTGTGAGCATGGAATAGTAAAAGACACGGTAGACTTGAACAAAATGGCATCAATTGAAAATCTATAAATCTGACCCCAGTGTCGATTTTCAGCCGATATCTCCATTCTTGGATTGTGAGAAGTAACTCGTTTTGTCAGCACATCTCACATTTACAATTTGATACTAATATATAGGCCTATATACTTATTAAATTCTATATTTTTGTAAACAATCCAATTTTTTTGGGCCAAATTTAGTATCGTCGTTCTTGTGTTTTATATTTAAAATATCACCTGACGTGCATAATTAGATTCGACACATTCTACAAGAAAGTGCTGAACAGTAAAATATTCGTTGCCCTATCGCCTTCTAAAAGATAATATTTAACGTGTGCGTGACATAGTCCAATTTTCAATCGAGCTTGCACAACTTTCTCTCTTCGAAAAAGAGACACTGGGTTACAGTGACTTGCTGGGCGAAAGATCTGGTTGGATTTTCTGGAGCTTGCTAAGGTTTGCTGGTCCCAACTTTAAGTTCAGATATTAATATGTTCTGTATTTTTTTCTTCTCGTCAGAGAGAACAGTTTGATTGTTTTCGTTGTAAGGGAGTTGTAAAGATTCTTTGGCAAAGTGATCATCAATACCGAGACATGGCTTGGAAGTCAACCCAGAGTTATGGTGTTGGGTTGTTGTTGTTGTTGTTGTTGTTGTTGTTTGTTGCTTTTTTTCCCATATGATGTTGGAAAAGTGTAGTTTTTATTTCGGAGTTTTCGAACCCTGGTGTCAGATGTGAAAAGGTTTTCCAAAGATTTCAAATTGAGGAAAGAGTGTGAAAGTGTTAGGAAAGTAAAATGAAGGATAGGCCTGTAGGAACAGAAAATGTTTAAAATGTCTTTTGAAACTATCAAGTGTTCTTATTTGTCTTAGTTTCATGGGTAATCTGTTCCATATAAACGGACCAAGATATGAGAAAGATCTCTCTCCATATGATTTGTATGATTATACAGGAGTCACAACCGTAAGCTGACAAAACGACTTTTTTCTATGAACAGCAGTTTCGAGAAATTGACGATTTTCTATTTGATTACATCTCAACTATTTTGCACAGTACAACAACGATTGAACTCGCATCCCTAGCAGAATGGCATTCTTTAGTTTTAGTAAGAGTTTTACGGCACTTGCAACACAATAAGGTCATATAAGTGCCGAAGATTAGAGGTGTTACAAGAGACTGACAAACATAAAATAGAAGGTGGGGAGAAAAGGACGACAGATGTTTGATAGGAAAGAAGAAGCAAACCACACCAGAGCACCCGCCAACCACCCACGAATGGCATTCCCTGTTTAAAATATAAATTTAGCCTATATTCTTGGAGAAATAAACAAATAATCACGAAAATAGGCGTTATGTCACCTTTGTATGTGTATAAGCCTTGTGTAAAAGTGTGTGTGTGTTTGTGTGTGTGTTTTTTTGTTTGTGTGTGTGTGTGTGTGTTTTTGTTTGTGTGTGTGTGTGTGTGTGTGTGTTTTTGTTTGTGTGTGTGTGTGTGTGTGCGTGCGTGTGTGTATGTGTGTGTGTGTGTTTGGAGGGAGGTGTAGGCATGGGGGGATCATACCCAAAAGGAGAATCACGGTGTCGGTACAAGACAAGTAAAAGGCGTTCCCTCCGTGTTTCCCTTGTCAATCGCCTTTGAATTGGAACGCCTTTTTTCAGAATTTGCTGACATAACGCCTTTTTTCAGAATTTGCTGACATAACACCTTTTTTCCAAGGCGGGGGGGGAGGTGGGGAGGTGTCTTCTCAGCAAACCTTTAAAAGGCGTTTTGTCAGGGTAACCATTTTAGAAAGGCGTTCTTCCGAATTTTTTCTGTTGATTTATTCAAAAACTAGTCACACTTTCACTTTTAATTTTTCACACAAGGAGGGTAATAAGTCAGACCATCGATTTAGCTAATGAAAAATGTCATGGTCTAGAGGTTAAGGCGTTCGCTTCTCCTCTTTCAAAGGTCCTGGGTTCGAATAGCGATGGACAATTGTTCTTCTCTAAAATTGTCTCCATTCACCTCCTTTCAGGCTCTCTACAAATGTTCTGTCGTCTGCTTTCGTTTCCACTTTCTGCTCCAACCCCCCTCACCTCCTTTGCCCACTCCTCTAGGCTCCTGACTCTTTCTGCTGCTAGGCTACTCCTTTGGCTCCTTCTTACTGCTGTCTTTCAGCCACACCCCTGATCTTCTGGTAGAAAAGATCAACACCTAGCCTTCTCGGAGAAAGGCGAAAAATCTCGGAGCTCCTGTGTGCAAGTTGCGCATGTTAAAGATCTCTTGGTGGTCTAAAATCGATAAGAGTAGGCTTCGGCCGCCATCCGGGCAAAATTCCAAATTTCCTTCTAACTGAAACTGTTTAATGTGTAACGGGTAACGCGCGCTCATATGACATTATTATGCAGTTGCGTGTATATATATTATTATGTGTGTGTGTGTGTGTGTGTGTGTGTGTGCGCGTGTGTGTGTGTGTGTGTGTGTGTGTGTGTGTGTGTGTGTGTGTGTGTGTGTGCGTGTGTATCAAGTGTTATCGATTCTTATGATATTAAAGTACTCGAAAGTGTTCGTGGATAACCGATACGTTACTCTATCATCATATTATGAAACCCTGTGCCTCCCCTTATACGGGGTGCCCACTGCGGCTGGATCGGGCCAATCGCCCGACTCGATCGCCTGAAACTGAAAACAAACACGTTTGTTTTTGAGGCGATCGAGCCGGGCGATCGGCCCGATCGGCCGATCCCGTCCGTAGTGGGCACACCGTATTACAATCTTTCCCAGTGGTGTACAAACGAGTAGATGTTACCTGACGAAGTTTTCACCTGGTGAAGCTGCCCGCCTCCATAATGATCCTGAGACGACGGAGAGAGAAACCATTCACATTATATTGTATTTGCCACCATTTTGTTACTCCTTGTAGAGATACTGAAGTCGAACGACACCACAAGACGCAACTTCGAGAAGAATTTTAGAAATATGCAGTTTGCGCACACGTCACCAAAAAAATCGTATTTTGTCCACCCACTGTTCACTGCCATCCAAACGAATTCAGTCGAACTCTATCGAATTGAGTCGGAGCCAGACATATTATATTCACACACGAAAGAGCAAAAATAGCTACCATCTTAGCACAATTCGATCGAATCTGACCGAATTTGAGTGTGACTACCATCGCGGCATAATTCGATCGAATTCGACCGCATTTGAGTGAGGCTACCATAGTGGTGTCATTCGATCGAATTCGACCGAATTTGAGTGAGGCTACCATAGTGGTGTTATTCGATCGAATTCGACCGAATTTGAGTGAGACTACCATAGTGGTGTTATTCGATCGAATTCGACCGAATTTGAGTGAGGCTACCATGGTGGTGTTATTCGACCGAATTTGAGTGAGGCCTTCAAAAACGAACGCATAGTTTGTTTTTCATGGTACTGAGTCAAACAATCGGATGTGTACAGTGCGCACGAGGTATGCTGTAATGAACAGTGTAGACTTGGACAAGATAATACCGATCTGTCTGGAGTGCTATCGCATTTCCCATGTCTGCGGGATTTTAAAATCTCATGTTTTTGTTTGTTCGTTTTGGTAAGTGTTTTACGGCGCTCGCAACTGCATAAGGTCATATGAGCGCGCGGGTCACACCTAATACTTTTAATCGGTTGGAAATTTTGAATTTTTGCCCGGGTGGCGGCCGAAGCCTACTCTTATCGATTTTAGACCACCAAGGGATCTTTAACGTGCGCAACTTGCACCTCCGAGATTATTCGCCCTTGTCCGAGAAGGCTAGGTGTAGATCCTTCCTACCAGAAGATCAGGGGTGTGGCTGAAAGACAGCAGTAAGAAGAAGCGAAGGAGTAGCAGTAGAAAGGCTGCAGAAAGAGCCAGGAGCCCAGAGGAGGGGGCAAAGGAGGTGAGGGGGTGGGGGCAGAAAGAGGAGACGAAAGCAGACGACAGAATATTGCTAGACAGCAGGAAAGGAGGTGAAAGGAGACAATTTTAGAGAAGAAAATTTTTCGGTCACTACCCGGATTCGAACCCGGGACCTTTTGAATGAGAGGCCAACACCTTAACCAACCTCTAGGCCACGAGAGCCCCCTTAAAATCTCTCAACACAGCAAACGCGATATAATACGATAGTCGGCACTTGGAGCCGTTATAGAAGGAAATGATTGTGTTGAGGATGGTCAGTTTTGCGGTCAGTAACACCGTGCCGCGGTCAAAGTTTTCTAGTGGTTTTTTGTCAAATCTGACACAACAAGGGAAAGGGTCTATTCGTAGTGTGCACTGAAGCCGCCATTAACCCGCCCGGCCCGACCCGAAACAATCCACAAAGGACCCCCAGTACAGAGATTAAGAAAAGTAGCTCTTTAGTCTTTAGAGGCAGTCCAATACAACCTGGCCGATTTGTTGCAGTAACCTGGAGGCGAGAAAGAGGTGATTTTTCATTAATTTATTTTTTGGGGGGAGCGGGGCGAGGGGGGGGGGGGGGGGGGTCGTCTTACGTGCAAGAAATGGCCTGAACTAAAGTGCTGTGATTATATGGGTGGTCGATGGTTGCTGTGGTGTGGTTTACTTCTTCTTTCCTATCAAACACATCGTTCTGAATAATAATAATAATAATAATAATAATAATAATAATAATAATAATAATAATAATAATAATAATAATAATAATAATAATAATAATAATAAATGCATTTATATAGCGCATAGCCATGCTCATGAGCATGCTCTATGCGCTTTACAACTATTATTACCCCAGCAGACCCTCTGAGAACACTCAGAAACATTATCGGCTTCCGCGGAAGCATACAGTGCATGCAGAGGATTTCACGCGCTCAAACACTATCAAACTGACAAGATCGTTCACTGTCTATAGCCGGGTACCCATTTCCACCTGGGTGAAGTGAGGAAAATGTGTGCAAAGTGCCTTTCCCAAGGACACAACGTCGGGCCCCTGACGGGATTCGAACCCACGACCTTACGGTTGCGCGTCCGAGAGTCTAACCACTAGGCCACCGACGCCACAATAATAATATGTAACTGTAAAACTAATAGATTGTTATTTTCACGCTAAAAGAACAAGACAAAACCAAACCAAACAAAAAACCTTGAAGGAATGTCATGAAGGGAACAGAAACAAAATGTGAGGCAGCGTGGTGGAATCAGGCTCTCGTCAATGTTTGGGCCTGTAGAGTTATTGGTATCATCTTTAAAGCTTGTTCGCTTGTCTTTATTCGCACGGGAAAAAATCCATCTATCTCGAATACAAGTCGAGATATTTGCGAAAGAAGGAGGTGGGGGTCACTTGTTTTCAGATGTAAAATTAGTGAGAAAATGGCTGCCAAAGATTAGTTATTTCCTTAGCTTAGGAGTCCGTGGTAACTGAAAATTTACATTTTTGTGCCTTTAATCAACGCTTTTCAGAAAAATACACACAGAAATGAGTTCTTCAATGGGCATGAAAGGTTTTGAGCCAAAAAACAAAAATTTGATAAAAAATCCACAAACTTGCGGAAAAATGCAAGTTTCTTCACTTTGATTATTTTGACGACAGCCTGATTCCACCACGTTGCCTCACAAATGAACTTGATAACTCACTTCAATTCGAATCCTAGTGGTCCGTTTCTTTGTCACAAAATTATAATTCCTTTTCCAAACCAGAGATCACTGTATGGACAAGAAATCCTTGCTGAATAACAACACCAGTCACCTTTTATCCATCTCCCCAACAATAGGACGTATTAGACGTAGTAGAATTTTCCTTTACAGAACTTGTCACACAGTCCATTTCATTCTAATGAAAAAGTAGACAACCCGTGCGAAAAAAATATGTTTATCTCTCAGCGTTCATTAACAAGCTTGGTAGCCAACATGCGAATACTTTGCTGACTGTAGGCTACGGGAAACGAGTAAATCTAGCTTGAATAACAACAAAATATAAAGCAATTTATAGTATGCTTGCCAACTGAATTTGAAACAAAATGACAATCCACAACCTCAGTTTGTAAAAGTCGAGAATCCAACGACCAGTGCGGCAAAGTTGGCAGCTTCCTGATGTTGAGCTAAATATTTCCAGCGAATGGCGACGTGGGGGTGGGGGGATTCAAAGATTTAAAAATAGTGATATGAAACCTTCAGGTTTTTGGAACACGTAGAGTAGCGATCGCGCCGTAAGGAGTGACGGTTCTATAGAGAGAGGGAAAGGGGATGAGAGAGAGAGAGAGAGAGAGAGAGAGAGAGAGAGAGAGAGAGAGAGAGAG
>NW_004797537.1:537565-538874 GCF_000002075.1 Aplysia californica | reverse complement strand
TATATTATATATGTTTTGTATTTTATTCTATTCTATTTTATTGTATTGTGTTCTGTTGAGTTGTATTGTATTCTACTGTATGGTATTGTACTGTACTTAGACAATACATGGTAAAAAATAGCACTGTTCACTTTTTTTTTAAAAGACCAATCGGCTTTTTTAAATCGAGAATTTTATAAAGGTCAACGACGGAGAACAAATGATTTAAACTAGTGCATTTGAAATATTTCCTTCGATGCCTGATATTAAAGTCAGTACCGCATCCGACACCCAAGGGGTTTTTCGTCGTCCTTCAAGGAGGTGTGGTGAACCCAAGGAGTTTAGAACTACTTTTTATCTCCTTGGGTGAACCTTGAATACAACGACCTCAGATTCAATGAAAAGCGGAATCCGGCGAAAGGAGACCAAGATCCGCTTTTTGTTGTTATTTTGTTTTGTTTTGTTTTTGGTTCTTTTTTGTATTTTTGCTTTGTTTGAGGTTTTTATGATGCTTTATAATATTTTTTGTTTGTTTGGGGTTTTTTGTTGTTGTTGTTTTTGTTTGGGGGGTTTTTTGGGGGGGAGGGGGGTTCGTTGTTGTTGTTTTTTCGTTGGGTTTGTTGTTGTTTTTTTGGTTATTTGGGGAGAGGGGGAGGAGAGTCCATTTATTTCAATCAACAAATTAGTTCAAATTTAATTAACACATAAATAAACAGACTTGGGTTCAACGAGGTCTCTTGGCGGGCGAACAGCAACCTCTGATGTGGCTTCACGAATCTTTCCCCCTGCAACGAAACTTTTCTCCTCTGTTCCAAGTGACCATCAATCCCACAGTCATGCGAGTCATGCATTATACTTGGATTCAACTAAATGAAGGTCAGACCCATCTACTTCCTTATATCCGAATTTCACTGTATTTATGTATCAGGGAGCTGCGTCCAAAGCGTAATTTTGTTAAAATAACTTCGTCTCTTCAGGAGAGACTAAAACGATTCTGTGGACCCAACTTGGGCATGTTATTAAGGAGTTCGTTGCTTCTTTCTTTTTTTCTTTTTTTTTGCTCCTTCCAGTGTTCCTCCCACAGACTGGAGATGTAGGATTTGACTGTATCTTTTAAAGTTTGTTTGAGTGTAGGTGGTATAAAGGGAGTGCTTAAAGGTCATTTGATCACACTCATGATGATTTCAATACTTTGTTATGATTTGGTGTCTTGGGCTGCAGTTTGTCTAAAAGGTTTTGCAAAGGTATGTTTGAGAGTAGTTTTGTTTAAATTAAATGAAATATTGCTCCTGCCGAACGATTATTACTTTATCTTTCAAGTGTGTGTGTG
>NW_004797537.1:514892-537069 GCF_000002075.1 Aplysia californica | reverse complement strand
GACGTCATCGCCCAGCTGTTATCCGTCCTGTGATCCGAGGCACAGTGACACAGTTTCTGAATGGGGTCACTTAGGCCTTCAATCTGCCGGCACCCACTCCCCTTATAGGCACCAATAAGCTACACCAAGGAACGAATACAGTATCCTGTCGAGGGGAAACAGAACAGAAACAGATCTGTATTAATTGCTATTAATATTGATGTTAATAATATTAATGGCGTAGCGGAATGGAACCTTGATGTTTACATCGATCTTCCATCAACTGAAGTAGTAAGGTGGCTCCATCTCTCTGCTGGCCCGTGGAAGACCCTTGGGCAAGGTCGAGTACCCACTTAGCCCCCCGATCTGGGTTAGATTCTTCTTCGTGAAGTTATGGCAGGAAAGTGACGGGTGAAATGTGTTGGGCAGCCAACAAAATGCCAACAAGGATCTTAAAATATAATTCTAATATTGATTATAACATTTTATTTATGGTAGCCAAAGATAGTTTTAGGAACTGGTCAGTTTTGTTTGTTTTTTCAAATTATGTGCCAGGCATGCAGAAGATACTGCTAGTACAGGGGAATGGCTAGGACAACAAGCTCAGTATATGCACTTTTTGGAACAGGTCAGTTGTTGGGGGGTTTTTTCAACTTATGTGCAAGGCAGAAGACACTGCTAGTAGATCTACAGGAGAATGGCTGGGACAACTAACTCAGTGTGAGCTCTGCCCCGAAAGAAAGTAATTGCAACCGGCATATTATTTATTTATCATTCTGTCTCATGTTCGGAATCGATGCCACGAAACATGTGCAACAGCAGCAGCAGCCTAGAGGTCCATGGACAATGAAGTGTTGTGTAGCCTCGATGGCAATTTTGGAAAACTATTATGCACGTTTAAGATGAACCATTGCCGTGCAGTCATGGCATTGAGAAGAATAGGACTGACGTCGTGGTGCTAGCGTGTCGTACGAGGCGACTAAAAGGCGAACCGAGTGACTCCTGAAACAGAGTCATTCTCCCTCTAGGTCGGGGGTTGAGAAACGAGGCTAACAACCTCTCTCGTAAAAAGAACGTATTACAGAAACACATACACGCAAACGTGGCAGGATAGAATAAGAAATAGAGCTGTGGGAATTAGAAATAGGACTAAGAAAGTGGAGATCGATGGGGCACACCTTCAGAAAGCCCAGCTTTAACGTCAAAAGACAGTCGCTGCAGTAGAAGCGACAGTGAGCACGAGGCAGGGGTAGGCCACGGGAAACATGGAGGAGATGTGTTGAAAGGGACATGAGAGAGATGAAGCTCACTTGGAACGAGCTGGGGGGCAGGACAGAGATAAATGGAAGGGGCTTGTATGTGGCGTATATTTTTTGTGATGTCAGCATTGATGATTAAGAGAAACCAGTCAATTATCTACGTGTTGCGTTTTAAAATGTGGTTAGTAGGCCTAGAGATCTAATTATATAAGGAACACACCCGTAACAACATTATAAATTACAGTGGAAATATTAATAATATTTATACTGAGTCGAACCAAGATTAGATCTCTACTAGCAGAACTGTAGAAATACCGAGGGTGCACTCTTGTGTAGTGCTGGGATGCACAAACTGGCGTGAGCGGGGAAAGGGGGTGTTCTAGGACTTGTAAGTAGTTTGTACAAATAGGCCTAAGCATATTAATAGCTTGTTCACTTTCGAATGTCCACTTGAAATATTTTTAAAAAATCTAGCTCATTTACCCAATTGGTAAATTTTACCAAAATCACATAATTTTGCATGCCTTTCCAGTGGACCAGCGACCTTCTTTTTTTTTTTTTAAATAGGAAACCTTGATCCACAATTAAAGTTTGTGCCCAATATTAGACACACCTCTTTGGGTGCCCGCACAGGATCAGAATAATGGCGACACAGTGAGCTCAGCGAGTCCGCTCAGCCTTCGTGTTCTTAAAGTGGGTGACGTCAGTCCGTGAGCTCTAGGCTAGTTTACAACGTCTTTGAGTTAGTAATTGGTAGTTACTTCCCTTGATACTTTCTTTTTCAGGAAGCAATGGCGCGATTTTGAAGAGAGAATTTGGAAAAGTACTACTTTCAAGTGAAGAGTATCAGGATTTGCTGAGTAATTTTGGTCTTATATATGATATATATTATGTCTTGACTGTTTGAACTTCTTGCTGTATCTTTGCTGTTGCCAGGTAAGGGATTAGATCTAATCTAGATCTAGAAGTCGAGAGCTAGATCTAGATTAGATCTACATAACAATCCTTAAAATTTTACAAGGCAAGGCCACTTCGAATCATGTGTAAGAGGCCTTCTTACCTAAGAATCTGAAAGTTGTGCATTTAATTTTAGATCATTTACATAATTATAAATTAGATTTAGAGTCTGGAGCCTTAGCCTTAGAGTCTCTTACACGCGCACACACTCACACACATGTACACACACACATTACAAATTACACACTTACAAAGATTTAGTTTAGATTTAGATCTAGATCTAGATCTAGATATAGATCTAGATTCTAGATCTAGAAATCTAGATCTAGATCTCTAGCCTCTAGATCTCTATACATTACAACAGAACAACAACGCAGTGACTACGTTCACGGGGTCTTGAAATCATCAACCATTGGCGGCACAGTGGTGAGATTGAAATACTACAGTTGCTCAAAGTGAATGAGGAAACAGCACAGGAATATTCGCACTCACTTGAAAAATAAATGCAGCTCTGTGGTCCGAATGAATGGAAAGGAATGCACAGCATAACAGCCGCTGTCAACAAGGGCCTCGCTCACTCAGTGCGCAGTACACAACTTCGATCCTCTTCCATGTTCAGACCCGGCAGTGCTTGACAATTTGAAAATAAAAGTCGTTTGAAGAAACATGGAATAATTAAAGGCCAAGGCGGGAAGAGGGGTGGGAGGGGGTGAAAAAAGAGTGCAAAAAAAGGGATTTATATGGGTATGGGATACATGCGGGGATAACTTTAGAATGACAGATATATGCCATTGGCCGATATTTATAGTAGCAGCCATCTCGACAGCTAACTAGGGGTATACATACGGTGGTTGTTTCCATAACCAAAATGGTCAAAATTTTCCAAATATTTTCATCATGGCGTTTTATATGAAGTATTCATATTATATCAGCATTTTGTTTTATTCTATAATATTCTATGTTAATTTTTGAGTGTTCGTTTTTTTCCCTGCAGGCTCTGCATCCACCCAAGAGACGTGGGAATCCGTCCACATAGTAACAGAGACGCTTGGATTACTTGGCTTGAAGAACAGTCTTTGAGACATTGATCAGCTGAAGGGAAATCTTTAGCCATGTGTACGTGTTGCCATTTGGAAAAGAAACCATGTCACATGAGTGTGAATTCCATTTTGTTAAAATGAAATTTTGGTTCATCCACTTGCAACTTCAAACTTACTTTTTAATTAATTTTTTTTTTTTTTTTTTTTTTTTTTTTCAGTGAATATATATATTGCTTTAGCAGTCTTCACAAGAAGCTTTTACTACAAAAATATTTTTATCCTGTACTATAACATTAGATAACATTGTCAGTTTATGGATGGGAATTTGGACTCCCATATTTTAATTTATTTTTTTTACTGTACTTCTTTTTCATCTTCAATTTTTTGGCTCATGGAGATGGTTGGTCCATGCTTTGCTTAATTCTCCCTTAATGTTTCCTCTAAAGTTGTTGTATATATAATAATATCAATAGCCTGTAATATACGTAAACTTGACGAGAGAACTTGCCCTGATTAGTTAATAATTTGATTGTGCTGATGGATTTGAAAAGTCATATATAGTGCATTCATTGTCTGCTCTTTTCCCCAGCTCGTCTTCACAGGAAACCTCAGCTAACTCGAGTGGAGAAATTAATCAACGGTTTAACAAAAGGACTTTCGGACAAAAGATTTGTGGTGAAGGAGGTTGCTGGCAAGGGGAGAAGTGTGTTTCTCTGTGTGCCCTTTATACGTAAAGATGCCTTTGTCTTGGAGTATGAGGGAGACTATATATCAGAAAAGGAAGCCTCGCAACGGGAGAAAATCTATGCCGCAAATAACGAAGGAAGCTTTATTTTGAACTTCAGATTTATGGTAAGCTGGGAAAATTGCAAATTTGTATAGTTTTAACACTGCTTGCAACACTTAAGATGTTTAAGTGACAGGACCTCTGAATTTGATGTCCATCTCTGAATGACTCAGTCAAATGGTGAAATTTGTGTGAAGTACCTTTCTCAAGGATACGTTAGATTTTGAGCTGAGCCTCTCACCCCTGAACCGACAATTTCATGGATACGAGTCCAGTTGACATACATACTATACTAATACTGACGCTACGTGTTTAAACTGCAATTGTTGCTCGTGTCATTTTATTTTGACGAAAGTCATCTTCATTCTAATTCTGTCTTTGCTTTGTTTTGTCATTTTATTTCACTCAAAAGAATTAACAATTTTGTGGAACATATATGAAATGTATCTTTTAGTTCTTGCCCAAATGTTTGTCTGTTTTTTTTTAGTTTCATCAAAATGGAACCAATCCAGAATGCAACATGGGGGCTCTCGTGGCCTAGAGGTTAAGGTGTTGGCCTCTCATTCAAAGGTCCCGGGTTCGAATCCGGGTAGCGAGCGAAAAATTTTCTTCTCTAAAATTGTCTCGTTTCACCTCATTTCCTGCTCTCTAGCAATATTCTGTCGTCTGCTTTCGTCTCCTCTTTCTGCCCCCACCCCCTCACCTCCCTTGCCCCCTGCTCTGGGCTCCTGACTCTTTCTGCAGCCTTTCTACTGTTACTCCTTGACTCCTTCTTACAGCTGTCTTTCAGCCACACCCCTGATCTTCTGGTAGGAAAGATCTACACCTAGCCTTCTCGGACAAGGTCGAAAAATCTCGGAGGGCCCGTGTGCAAGTTGCGCACGTTAAAGATCCCTTGGTGGTCTAAAATCTATAAGAGTAGGCTTCGGCCGCCACCCAGGCAAAATTTAAAATTTCCTACCAACAAAAAAGTATTACGTGTGTCCCGCGCGCTCATATGTCCTTATGCAGTTGCGAGCGCCGTAAAACCCTATACTAAACTAAACTAAACTAAAAATGCAACATTTCAGTTTGAGATGATATGATATGATTACATTTCAAGTGCACCGCCACAGTGGAAACTGTTAATGGAAGGTAGTATAGCAGTAAATAAAAAAGGTAGGGGATTATTTCAGTTCAAGCAGGTCTAAAAACTTGAAACCGATCGTACTAAAATTTGACGTCATCATCAAAGGTACTTTAGGCTGTGCCTTGTTTTATTCCTTGCCTCAGTAACTGAAAAAGTCCTGGAAAATATGAAAACAAATAATATAATGCGTCTGAAAATGAATCCACAAAGTGAACCCAAAAAAATCATACTGATCTTACTAGACGTAATTGATTTCTTTTTGCTGGGTGGGCTTACTTCCTTTTCCTGCAGTGTTTTCATCTTCTTTATCACTTTCCTGGAAACAAAATCTATATATATATGTACACTGTTTTTGACATCAGGGAAAAAAGATGGCAATTGATGCCACTCGCCGGTTCGACTCCTTCAGTCGTCTGCTGAATCACTCCATTCGTCCAAACATCCGATTTCATCCTCCTCTGGTCACCGATGTTGTCTCGGGGGTGCCCCGGATTGCAGCTTATGCCCTGCGGGATATCCACAAAGGAGAGGAATTGACCATGGACTATGGCATCGAAAGAGGAAATATGTCTTGGCTTCATTGTGAGGTAAGGAGCTGACTTGTTATAAGTGAGATTATAAGAGCGTACATAAACATTACATTGGGTTGCTTTTCAGAAGAAAGAAATAAAAGTAGGCATTTGAAATATTTAATAACCATACTTTTATTTCTCAAATTTGAATGTGTTGAGTCACAGAAGTGTGTATTATAGACCTATAGTTGTGCTGGTGTCTAATCTCTGAACATAATGTGTACACAAGAAGGAGTTTCATTCTGAAAACATGTCATTTTGGGACTTTTGTTACTACTGTGGTCTTCCAAGTGTTAGTATTACAACTCTTTTTTTTTGTTTTTGTTTTTTTGTTTGTTTGCTTCACTTAAAGATTTTTTGGACTGCCTTCTTAGTAAAAGTAATTTAGGCAAACAAGCAGTGGTTCTGACATCCATTTTGAAGAATAAGCAAAGCATGGACCAACCATCTCCATGAGCCAAAAAATTGAAGATGAAAAAGAAGTACAGTAAAAAAAAAAAAAAATTTTTATGGGAGTCCAAATTCCCATCCATAAACTGACAATGTTATCTAAAGTTATAGTAGAGATAAATATTTTTGTAGTAAAAGCTTCTTGTGAAGACTGCTAAAGCAATTATTCACTGAAAAAAAAAATAATTAAAAAGTAAGTTTGAAGTTGCAAGTGGATGAACCAAAATTTCAGGTTAACTGAATGGAATTCACACTCATGTGTGACATGGTTTCTAATACAGTTTTTTTCTTTTCAGGGAAGTGCCCACTTAAGTTCTATTGACCTTAGCTCAGAGATGGAACCCAACGACGACACTCTTCCAGACTGCGACATGTCTTTTTCAGTATTTCAACCATTGCTGTCTCCCAGAGATTCGTCGAGCAAATGTGTTTCACCTTCTTCCTTCTCAAGCAACAACAGTTTTACCCCTTGCATGATGGAGGAGCAGGTAGGCCACAGATACAACTGACAGTAAGCAATTAGAGTTGGGGGGGGGGGGGGGGGGGGGGGGTTAAGGTGCAGTATACATCTTACAACTAGTCTACAGGAAAAGAGAATTATTGTGCCTGTCATTTTTAAGGCAACTCCAAACTTCTCAGAAGTCTAATGGGATGTAGGAGGTCTGAAAGAGAAATGATTTGTGCCTGCCAGTAGCTAAACAAATGAGTATGAAGCTTCTTTTGCCATTTTATACTTTTTCCACGTTCCCACATACCAATAACAAGCATAAAAATGTTTAAAAACTTTTTGTAGTTGTTTTAGGACAGTTTTTTTTTCCCCTTAAGGTGTTTAGGTGTTTTTCAGCTGCCCTTCTCGATTTACTTTTTTTTCACAAGCTTTCCCTCGGGCTTCAATATATGTGTGTGTGCCTGGGGAAAGATACCAAAAATGACGCATTTTGAAGAATCCCTCTTCTTTTTTCTTTTTTCATGTCCAGAGATCATTTCTGAACAATATGCTTTATGAAGTTTTATGATTTTGCTAGTAGTTTTTAAGATATGGGTCATTTTGTAAGGCAAATATTTTTAGAAAAACGGCTTTAAAGTTTCCCCTTTGTTTTTGCTTCAAATAGATAATCTACCTGCACTTCGAGACGACCTGATAGCACATTCGCTTCTCACAAACCAACTTTAAATAGCAGCTAAGATAAAAGAACTGCTTCAAAGTGTTTATATTATGTCTTCAAAACAAATTCACCACCACTTTGAGCAAGAATTTTCAAGAAATAGATCAAGTTTTGCGTAGGGGAAAAATGAGCGATACAAATTTGCTCTCCAAAGAAACGAAAAGGTGTGGATGCTCGAAGCTTTGCTTTGTTTAGGCTACATGTTCTAGATATTCCTGCGCACTACCTGCCATTAGAGAGGATAGAGAATGACCTAAATTTTTATATGCATTGTGATTGTGATTGGGTCGACTTTATAAATGGACAAGAGAAACCATCCACAGTGTTTACTCGGAAAACCAATTTTCTCACACATTTTTGGGGGATTATGCAATAGTCCTTGTGTTAAATAACATCTTAAAAAATTTATTTTAAAGTAAAAGAAACTCAAGTCTTTGTAAATATCGATATATTAATGGCTAACGAATCCATTTTTCATTGAACTTAGTTTTTGTCAAAAAATCTATTTTTTGACCTTTGAAGCCTGATATCTCGGTTCAAACAAATACGTCTTTTGGTACCTTTCCCCGGGCCCACTCACATATCTTTATCTAGTGACTCTCACTTTGCCTTTTCCAGTTCAACTTGACATCCCTTGAAGTTCAGAAACTATGGACCATATTTGGCGATTTCATACAAGCTGAAGACAGTGGTCAGTTGACAGAAGAACAGGTAAATTGTTTTGTTTGCTTTTTTTTTACTTGAGGGCCTTCAAGGCAAATCTTTTTCGCCCTTCCCTTAACTTTGGAAGCTCTGTTTACAACAAAATACAACAATGTTTTAAAGGTTTTCACTTACTAAAACTTGGCTTTTTAAGTTAAGCCAAAGAGCTGCTGGATTTATGAGAACTGGACTCATTTTTAAAATCAACTTGCTTAATTTCCTGATAATAGTACTTTATATGTGAGGCAGCGTGGCGGAATCAGGCTCTCGTCAATTTTTGGGCATGTAGAGTTATTGGTATCATCTTAAAGCTTGTTCACTTGTCTTTATTTGGATGAAAAAAATCCATTTATCTTGAATACCAGTCGAGATATTTGCGAAAGAAGGAGGTGGGGGTCACCTGTTTTCAGAGGTAAAATTAGTGAGAAAGGGGCCGCCAAAGATTAGTTATTTCCATAGCTTAAGAGTCCGTGGTAACTGAAAATTTACATTTTTTGTGCCTTTAATCAACATTTTTCAGAAAAATCCGAACAGAAATGAGTTCTTTAATGGGCATGAAAGGTGTTCAGCCAAAAAATGAAAATTTGATACCTATTCAGAAACATGCGGAAAAATGCAAGTTTATTCACTTTGATTATTTTGACGAGAGCCTGATTCCACCACGCTGCCTCACATACACTAAACAGGGCAAGAAAATTTTTGTCCCTCTCACTTCAGGATTTCAAACATTCTCTTGGTTGTCAAGCTCAATTTTTATGCTAACCTTTAGTGGGTTTTTTTATATTTTGCCGTGATCCATTTCTATGCTGCTGGAATTAGCATGTAGGGAAATGTTCCAACTTAAGGCTCCTCCGCTCCTCCAGCTGTTGGTTTTGAATTCTGCCTTGGCCTTGTGTGTTTGTGTTGAGGGATATTATATATATATATTATAACAGACTGGAACGACAGTGCATCTGTGCGAGATGCTGCATATATATATATATATATATATATACTGTACAAAAATGTCTGTGCTCACATGTTGCCTCTTTGTGTGACATACATACGTCTGTCCATGATCCCTGCCTGTTATTTCAGACTGCTCTTCCTTTTGGTATGATCTAGTTTTATAAAATCTAGCACTAAACTTGTTAGAATAAATAAATATGTGAGGCAGCGGGGTGGAATCAGGCTCTCGTCAAAATAATGAAATCAAAGATATTGGCATTTTTCTGCATGTTTGGCAATTTTGATCAAATTTTTGTTCTTAAGCTCAACAGCTTTTATGTCAATTTAAAAAGACAGTTCTGTGTGGATTATCCCGAAAAACGTTGATTAAAGGCACAAAAAATGTAAATTTTCAGTTTTCAAGGACTCTCACGCATTGAAAGATACCAAACTATGGGGGTCATTTTCTCCCTTATTTTTCCTCTGAAATCAGGTTACCCCACTGACTTCAATCATAAATATTTCGACTTCTATTAAAGATAGATGGGTACTTTTTTAACCGAAAGATAGACAAATGAACAAGCTTTAAGATGACACCAATAACTCCACATGCCCAAAAATTGAAGAGAGCCTGATTCCACCACGCTGCCTCACATATAAATTCTGCCTCTGTTATGTTTCTTGTGGGCAGTCAGTGGAGGGCAAATGCTCGCAAAAAAAACAACTGCACCAACTGACAGTAGAGAATGAGAAACCACTGCTGTAATCTCCCAAGAAAAGTCATGAAAAGCCAAATTCATTTTGAAGATAATGGCGTTAAGGGGATTTATGATCCAGCTCTGACCTCCTCGTTTAGGAGGGATTGCCACCACAGGCAACAGATGTTGCCCAATTGTCATCCAGCTACTGGTTGCAAATGTGAGGCAGCGTGGTGGAATCAGGCTCTCGTCAAAATAATCAAAGTGAAGAAACTTAAATTTTTCCGCAGGTTTGTGAATTTTTATAAAAATTTTGTTTTCTGGCTCATCACCTTTCATGCCCATTAAAGAACTCATTTCTGTGTGGATTTTTCTTTAAAAAGTTGATTAAAGGCACAAAAAATGTACATTTTCAGTTGCCACGGTCTCCTAAGCTAAGGAAATTAACTAATCTTTGGAGGCCATTTTCTCACTAATTTTACCTCTGAAAACAGGTGACCCCCACCTCCTTCATTTGCAAATATCTTGACCTGTATTCAAGATAAATGGATATTTTTTTTCTTCCAAATAAAGACAAGTGAACAATCTTTAAGATGATACCAATAACTCTACAATCCCAAAAATTGACGAGAGCCTGATTCCACCACGATGCCTCACAAATTGAACATCTAGCTTTCACTGGTAAAATTGAAGGCAAAGGAGGTAGGGGTAGACCCAGAGCAACTTAGTTGAAGAGCTTTAGCGGATGGTTGACAGGGAAAGACCATAATAATAATGTAGTCTTTTTGTTTTTCAAAGCATCTGAGTAAAGAAATGAATGGCGAACCATGATCACCAATGTTCTTCATAGATCTGGCACTTTGATGATGATGATGATGGTGATGAGTGTTCCCAAGTTTTGTATTGCCGTATTTTCTTACAGGTGTATCACAAGATTTAGGCTAGAAAAGTCTTGTGTGGTGTTTGTGTCCTGGCAGTGAAGGAAGTGACTATGAAGCATGCTAGAAAAGTAGTACATCTTACTGCCAGTTTTTCTTTCATCTACGCTTTCTCTTACTTGTGAGAAATCTCAGAAATTTGTTTGAGGTTTTCTTCCTTTCATCTCTGTACTCCTCAGGTGTTGTCAAGGATAGAAGATCATCAGCATTTCTTCCTGCTTCTCTTGAAAAAGGGAAACTCCATCAATCAGATAAGGAAAATTGTCAAGCATTTGTTCAACGCCCCCCAAGTGTGTCGATCCTGATTAGTTTATTGCAGGTGTCTGTTGATAAGGAAAATTGTCAAGCATTTGTTCAACGCCCCCAAAGTGTGTCGATCCTGATTAGTTTATTGCAGGTGTCTGGAAATGTGACTTAAAGTGAACTTGAGGCCTCCATTTGGAACTAACTTGACCTAATGCACACATCTGGAATCTTCAGTCTCTATATGACCAGATATGGGTTGCCGTGATGTCATGTGCACAAGACAATTTCAAGTTAGTTTAAGAAAAGTACACTTTTACCATAATGTAGATATTGATCGACGCCTGTGAATATCTGTGTTAAATATGAAATAGTAAATATAATATTTCAATTATTCTTTACTTAAAGCATTAGTAAGTATTCTGTGTTCTATTGTTGGGTATCTCCTGAAAAGGGTGCCATTTGTGCTTTCCTTGTTACAGGTACCATCGACACAAAAAGGTTTCTAATTGTTGGAAATTTTGGAAACATTGCCGATTTTTTCCCCCTTCCATTCTTTCTCTGCCATGATTGTTTGAGGGAATGTATCGCTATTTATGATGTTTTTACATCCAACTGAAGACTTAAGATTACAGTGGAACTCGGATTTAACGAGCTCGTATTCAACGACAACATCCAACTGAAGACTTAAGATTATTGGAGCAGCTGTTAACAAAAAGCCCTGACAACCATGCAAATCCATATATATATTGTCAAGCATTTGTTCAACGCCCCCCAAGTGTGTCGATCCTGATTAGTTTATTGCAGGTGTCTGTTGATAAGGAAAATTGTCTATTATATAAATTATATATACGAGGGCTGTCCCACGGAAAACCGCAAAAGGTCAGTAAAAGCAAAAATCTTTGTCCTATTATGATAAAACTGTAACACATCATACCTCAACGTGTTTTTTATTTCTCAATGTAATCACCATCCCGCTGGACACATTTTTCCCATCGCTGGATATGGGAGAAGATACCCTCCCTGAAGAATCTTTCGTCAAGGGATTTCAACCAATCGTTCACGGCTTCCTCGAGGACTTCGTCGTTGGTGAATCGTTGTCCAGAAATATGGCGTTTCATTGGTTCAAAAAGGTGATAATCTGACAGGGCCAAGTCAGGACTGTGAGGGGGATGTAGTAGAACTTCCTAGCCGAACCTTTGGAACCGGTCTTTCGTGACGTTTGCGGTGTGTGGCGTTGTGTTGCCATGCTGCAAAATGACCCCGCTGGTCATTTTCGGCCCCAACCCATCAAGCAGAGACCTTTCAATAGTGCAGCTCATCAAACTCTATCCTATAGACAGTCGACTTTGAAATGTTTAGCGACTCGCAAATTTCGCGAATTTTTAGGCGCCTGTCTGTTTGAATAAGTTCGTTAACGCGACTCTTGTTGTCCTCAGTCTTGGCAGAAAAACAAGATCCTGGGTAAACTTTGTCATTGATATCGGAGTGCCCGGCTTTGAACTTACTACATCACTCATATACCTGTGACTTTGCCATTACTTTCTCCCCATAAACTGACTTTATTTCAGTGTGTATTTCTAGAGGTTTGAGACCTTTTGCGGTCAGAAACCGAATGACAGACCTCACTTCTACCCTTGACCAATTTTCCAAGGGGGTAGCCATCTTTTGAGAACTGCTGTGCTCGTTTGGTTTGTGCGATGCTCATGGTGCTCAATGATTGTTTTACAAGTGTGCGTTTACAGAATGTGAAAATATTGAATAGTTTTCAAATTACAGTCAAATTCCGGTTTTCCGTGGGACAGCCCTCGTATCTCTGTCATTTACTTTGTATTTTTTTAAGAGGGTCTCAACAACAAGTGTACAATCTTGCACACTCAGACTCATTGTGAAATCGTCTGGACTAGGAAATCTTTTTTACAATGCATGAATTTTGCCGTGCACGTGCTTGAACTACAAAGAATACGTGAGGCAGCGTGGTGGAATCAGGCTCTCGTCTATATGTGAGGCAGCATGGTGGAATCAGGCTCTCGTCTATATGTGAGGCAGCGTGGTGGAATCAGGCTCTCGTCTATATGTGAGGCAGCATGGTGGAATCAGGCTCTCGTCTATATGTGAGGCAGCGTGGTGGAATCAGGCTCTCGTCAAAATAATCAAAATGAAGAAACTTGCATTTTTCTGCAGGTTTGTGAATTTTTATCTAATTTTCGTCTTTTGGCTCAACACCTTTCATGCCCATTAAAGAACTCATTTCTGTGTGGATTTTTCTGAAAAACGTTGATTAAAGGCACAAAAAATGTATTTGTTCAGTTACCACGGACTCTTAAGCTAAGGAAATAACTAATCTTTGGTGACCATTTTCTCACTAACTTTACCTCTGAAAACAGGTGACCCCCACCTCCTTTATTTGCAACTATCTCGACTTGTATTGAAGATAAATTGATATTTTTTTCATCCAAATAAAGACAAGTGAACATGCTTTAAGATGATACCAATAACTCCACATGCCCAAAAATTGACGAACGCCTGATTCCGCCACGATGCCTCAAATATACTAACATAAGAAGACATTCGGAACTTTGAAATCTGTTTGCCTTCTTTATGTTTTGCTATGTGCGTGCTTGACTGTATGTTAGGTTTTTAAAAAAATGCTTATACTCTGTTTTCAGAAAGGTTGATTAAGGTTCAACTTGTCATTCCATCAGCCTTGATATTGTGTTTTTACCTACAAATGCGATTTAAAAGGATGGATTTTTTTTCTTCTCTTCCGACAATACTCCCTGGATGTGCTCAAAATGTCTTTTCCTTTACCCAAATAATACCTTGACCTAAAACCGGGGAGTAGGTTACCAACGATCCAGTACCGTATAATGGCTCACGCCTCTCTTTAAACGTCTAATTGTCCACAAACTGCAGTGAGCTGTTGCGAATGCTACCAACTTGTGTTTCGCGCGCTCATATGACCTTATGCAGTTGCGAGCGCCGTGAAACCCTGTACTAAACAAACAAACAAACATCTCTTTAAACAAATAGAAAGGGCAACCCCGATGCTTGTAATTCATGTCAACCTCATGGCTAGAGAGGTGAGCAGAGAAAGCCTGATTCCCCGTTTAGACTTCTCTGTTGACGTCCATCCCTTGGCGCTCATATAACCTTATGCAGTTGCAAACGCCGTAAAAACCTTTCTAAAACTAAAGCAACACAAAGATCATGTCATAGAGAGTTAGGATTCGTTTTTAGCTTATTTTACATTCACAGCTGAAAATACCCTTAGATGGCAAAATATTTTTTAATGCCCTTGAACACACCACACAAACACACACACACAAATACACACAAAAAAACCCTTATGTTTCTCCTCCTCACAGCTGCGGTGCAGGGGGCTCTTGTGGCCTAGAGGTTAAGGTGTTGGCCTCTCATTCAAAGGTCCCGGGTTCGAATCCGTGTAGCGACAGAAAAATTTTCTTCTCTCAATTTGTCTCCTTTCACCTCCTTTCCTGCTCTCTAGCAATGTTCTGTTGTCTGCTTTCATTTCCACTTTCTGCCCCCACCCCCTCACCTCCTTTGCCCATTCCTCTGGGCTCCTGATTCTTTCTGCAGCCTTTCTACTGCTACTCCTTCGCTTCTGCTTACTGCTGTCTTTCAGTCACACCCCTGATCTTCTGGTAGGAAAGATCTACACCTACCCTTCTCAGACAAGGGCGAAAAATCTAGGAGGGCCCGTGTGCAAGTTGCGCACGTTAAAGATCCCTTGGTGGCTTAAAATCGATAAGAGTATGCTTCGGCCGCCACCCGGGCAAAATTCAAAATTTCCTACCAATTGAAAATATTAGGTGTGTCCCGCGCGCTCATATGACCTTATGCAGTTGCGAGCGCCATAAAACACTTTACAGAAACAAAAACAAACAAACAGCTACGGTGCTTGCTGCTCACTTTTGGCCGTCCCACGCTCCATTTGATTTTCAGGCAATTTTTGGGAAGTCTGTAAAGCAGACAGAACTGTTAAGATATCTTTTTTTTTTTCATCTTTCTTCTAAAATAAAATTCTCAGTTCTTTGAGTGTGAATGAGTGATTTTGGGCCCATGATTTACAACTGGTTTCATGAGTATGACGAGTAAACTACTCCAGTCAGTGCACAGTGAGAAGCCCCAAGTTATTATGAAAGTAAACTCACTGGTTGGGCGTGCACATATGCGAGGCAGCGTGGTGGAATCAGGCTCTCTTCAATTTTTGGGAATGTAGAGTTATTGGTATCATGCTAAAACTTGTACATTTGTCTTGCTTTCAATGAAAAAATTTTCCATCCATCTTTAATAGAAATGAAGGTATTTTGGATTAAAGGAGGTGGGGGTCACCTGGTTTAAGAGGTAAAATTAGCGAGAAAATGGCCGCCAAAGCTTCTGCTTGGTAAATTCCAAAGATGGTGAGTCCATGGAAACAGAAAATGTATATTTTTGTGCCTTTAATCAATGTTTTTCGGGGAAATCCTCAAAGGAATGTGTTTGTAAATGGACATAAAAGGTGTTGAGCCAAAAAACAAAAATTTGATAAAAATTGCTGAGCAAGCAGGGAGAAAACTGCTGTTTCCTTCGATTTCATTATTTTGATGAGAGCCTGATTCCACCACACTGCCTCACATATTGAATTTAAATGATTTTATGTAGTTACAGAGTTTTCTTAGGCCTCATTGACCGCTGATATTTTGCCACCCTCATACTCCTGGTTACCTCCTTGTTGCTCAGATGATCTTGTAGGACTATTTGTTCAAATATTGTTCAGACTATGTCAAAATAATTACATTTTATATTACATGCACAGCACTGGTCTTCTTGAATTGCCAGAACTGAACCTTTTTTATCCTGCTGTTTTTATTGTTTATGTCCTGATGTGTATTGCCACATGTTGTATTATGTAATTATGATGTGTTTGCTCGGGAGGCTTGCCTCGTATTCTTTTAAAATGTGGAACGTTTGTGCCAAAAAGTTAACTTTTACAGGTAATTAAGCAACGAAAACGGTAATTAATTTTCATGCAAAAACCGTTCACGATTTGTTGAAAGTTTGATGTCATCATGGAACCTAATGCACGTTTTATTGTAATTTTAGATCACTTTCATAATAACTTGGGGCTTCTCACTGTGCACTGACTGGTGTAGTTTACTCGTCATACTCATGAAACATTTCTTGTTGGTGCCCCTGTACTCGTACCGTTCGTTTATGAAACATTCGTCGTTGAACCTACAACGCCTGTCCATGACACCGCGGGGGGGGGGGGGGGGGGGGACTACCCATGGTCCCCTTAGAACCAGTTTCAAGCCTGATTTTAATTCTTTTGTTTTTTAATTTGTTAAAAGTGCTTAAGATATAGTAGGTACCACAAACTGAAATTTCAAAGTCCTCTGATATCATATTTAACTGCACTACCTTTTATAGAATTTATCATTCTGAGCATTTTTCTTTCAAAAGAATCGTTCATTCAAATAAATAATACCACTGAAAAGAGGAAAAGCTCCTCTTTCTTCTGATATCAAGTGTCTGTGTGTATGCATGATCACACAGTGTTTTAGGAGGGTAAAAATATGGGTTTTGGTCTCCGTGACAGTGCGCCACGGGGTCGCACGGCCAGTTTGCAGCACCTAGTGTACCAAAGTTCAATATTGGGCCTGGGTGTGGGTGGTTGGCATGTGTTCTGGTGTGGTTTGTTTCTTCTTTCCTATCGAACATCTATTGTCCTTATCTCTTCTTCTTCTTTGTGTTTGTTACTCTCTTGTCACACCTCTAACTAAACTTTGACACTTATTGTGTTGGAAATGCTGTAAAACTCTGACCAAAAAAATTTTTAAATACATTTTTAAGACGAAAAAAAACCCAGGGTGTTTTTTTAATTAGTCAAGAAACTACTGACCGTGCTGTAGGCTTTTATTGATTCTTGTCTCAACAGTCCATGGTGAGTCTTTTTAGACTGTTTGATGTATTGATGTACATGACGTGTTTATAATGTTTATATGTGAGGCAGCGTGGTGGAATCAGGCTCTCGTCAAGATAATGAAATCGAAGAAAACAGCAGTTTTCTCATTGCTAAACAATTTTTATCAAATTTTTGTTTTTTGGCTCAACACCTTTTATGTCCATTTACAAACACATTCCTTTGAGGATTTCACCGAAAACGTTTATTAAAGGCACAAAAATATAAATTTACAGTTTCCACGGACTCTCCAGCTTTGGAATTTACCAAGTTTGGCTGCCATTTTCTCGCTAATTTTACCTCTTAAACCAGGTGACCCCCACCTCCTTAAATCCAAAATATCTCCACTTCTATTGAAGATCGACGGGTAATTTTTTCATGGAAAGCAAGACAAATGAACAAGCTTTAAGATGATACCAATAACTCAATATGCCCAAAAATTGACGAGAGCCTGATTCTACCACGCTGCCTCACATTTATTCTTAGAACTGTTTTTCTTCCTGATTATCTGACAGGCTGAGATAAACAGCTGGCATTCCCAATGTTTATTTTATTTTTTCATTTTTTCATATTTTGGGGGGGATGTAAATGATCTCTGTGTCTATGATGTTTATTTGGCTATTTCATTAACCTGTTTGCTGGGCTGCCAGACTCACAACTACAGTATTACCATTAGGTTTTGGATTTGAAGTGCAGCCCAAGCCCAACTTTGTGTCCTTGAGAAAATATTCTTTATAACATGCAAACTTTTCTGATTTCACCCTTGTGCCTATAAAAATGTTGCTTGCATTGGTCCTTCTCATACTCAGATAGAAGCTGAAGTGCAATAAGGTTTTTCTCAGATTAATTAATATTCCAAAGATTGTTGTGCCTGATTTATGTATCATCATCATATATATATATATATGTATATGTATATATACAGTACGATTGGTCCGAAAATAGCAGCATACTGAAAGAAAACAAAATCCCCAAATTTTTTCTGTTTTTGTCAGAAAACTATTGAATAACCGAAATGCTTCCATTTTAAAACCAAAACTAATTTCAAGGGTAATGTCATCAAAATCTACACTAGCAATCCTCAAATAACGCTAATCATCGAGGACCGTATGATATGTGAGGCAGCGTGGTGGAATCAGGCTCTCGTCAATTTTTGGGCATGTAGAGTTATTGGTATCATCTTTAAGCTTGTTCACTTGTTTTTATTTGGATGAAAAAAATATCCATTTATCTTGAATACAAGTCGAGATATTTGCGAATGAAGAAGGTGGGGGTCACCTGTTTTCAGAGGTAAAATTAGTGAGAAAATAGTTACCAAAGATTAGTTATTTCCTTAGCCTAAGAGTCCGTGGTAACTGAAAAATTACAATTTTTGTGCCTTTAATCAACGTTTTTCAGAAAAATCCACACAAATATACGTTCTTTAATAGGCATGAAAGGTGTTGAGACAAATAACAAAAATTTGACAAAAGTTCACAAACCTGCTAAAAAATGCAAGTTTCTCCACTTTGATTATTCTGACAAGAGCCTGATTCCACCACGCTGCCTCACAAATGCTTCAAGATAACGACACAGGAAAAAAAAAAAGAATCATGTCAATTGCGGGCGAGAGATAGGCTTTGCCAGTGCACTGTTTGCTAATATAACGTTTATCACAAAAAACAAATGTCTGCACTTTGATTTTAGGATCAGGATAGTGAATTTGTCTGATGCGCGACCTTCAATTGGTCCTCGCCTGTTGAAGCCTATTGTCTCTGCAAAGCTCGTTTACACGATCACACTTAAGCGGAGGAAATGATGCAGCCCGCACAGTTTTCCATTTAAACGGACTTTTTCTCCTTCTATGGTCGGCCTCCTTCATAGGGCAGCGGCCTGCTGCATGCAGTCAGATAGTAAAGATATAAATTTATAATGTAACGACCTCTTTGGGTTTGGTCTATAGTAGGCCTACATCTAGTCCGGGCCGGGTATTGTCTTACAGCAGTGGTGCGCGGCACAGGTCTCCGTGCGGGCACTCGAATAGCGTATACCCCCCGGGGGCGATGCTACTGACTGAAGTGTCTTTAGGCCATTCGCAAAAGGGGGGAGGGGGGGGGGGCATTAACATCTCGAGTTCTTATGCACAGTAGAATTGTAATTGTAAAAGGGCTGATTCATCAAGGTCATGCTCATAACTGCCTGAACTGCAACAGGGAACTGCTGCTTTTTCTCTCCTAATTCTTACTATCATAATTTTTCCTCTACTTCTTTTGTATGTTTGTCACTCTCTTGTGACCCGCTATTTCCGGGGTGCCTTGATAGTCGAAGCAGACTTTGTGCTGTTGAAGCTAGAGAGGTGAGGAGAGTAAGTCTGATTCCTTGTTAGGACTTCTCTGTTAACATCCACCCCTTGGCGCTCATATGACCGTATGCAGTTGCGAGTGCCGTAAAACCTCTACTAAAGCAACGAATAGTGTGTGGTAAGTGATCAGGACTGACACCACATCTCAGGCACGAGTCGTCTGGGGTAGGGCCTATCTTATGGAGGCCATGACTGTATTGTAGGGTAGGACTCTTGGCGTTGCACTGTGTAATTGTAATTGCGACAATATTCTTCTTTGTCTTCTGTTCTGGAGAGAGGCCTTTCTCCTAAGTCCTGGTCCAGCTCCGGTGGTAGTTTGACCGTCCCTCCAACAGAATCATGGAGTGCACTCCCGTTCGTTGGCGATAACATAACGTGTAAATGTAATGTCTTTGCAGATTCCAGATATCTATTTCTACATTTGCCTGGTCCATTCAACCGCCTTGTTTAACCGGACTCTGCCATACATGTTGAGATGTACATGTAATTTACATTATTGTTAATAGTTATTACAATTACAGGTCAATGCTTGTCAGATTATGCTCAAAGTTTGATAAAAGTGACCAAATCAGTGCCGATAGGTGGGTGGCTGGCGGGTGCTCTGGTGTGGTTTGCTCCTTCTTTCCTATCAAACATCTATCGTCCTTATCTCCCCTCCTTCTTTTTTGTGTTTGTTACTCTCTTGTAACACCTCTAATCTTCTGACGCTCATATGACCTTATGCAGTTGCGAGTGCCGTAAAACTCTTACTAAAACTAAACTAAGACCAAAGTGCCAATAGTGCTGTAAAACACCTGCTCAATCAAATTAAAAAGAGAACTCAAAGGTTTCATGAATTGGAATTGATTTCAGTTATCTAGTTTGTTCCATACACAAGAGTGTTGTGAATTCAGGAGGACTCCAGTTTGTGATTTAATTTCCTCAATAAAGTCTTGCCTCTACTACAATTCTCCATCTCTGAGTGTGTAACAACAATGTGTGAAATGAATTTCTTGGATGTATTGTGTGCTAAAAAAATGTAAGGTCCTAATGTAATCACTTGAACTTGATGTGGAAAAATGTGCTAGATGTGAAGTATTTATTCTGTCAAGTCTAATGTGTGTGGTGCTGTACATATGTATATATAATGTATGAAATTCTCTTGGATGTCTTTGTTTTATCTATGGATATAAGTTAAGCATTCAATAAAAATAAAAGAATACATGTGGTTCATCTTGTTCAGTGTTCTTTCTTTTGTGTTCATTTATCAGCAACCTTTTTTCCTGCTCTCTCTCTCTCTCTCTCTCTCTCTCTCTCTCTCTCTCTCTCTCTCTCTCTCTCTCTCTCTCTCTCTCTCTCTCTCTCTCTCTCTCTCTGAGTCTCTCTCTCTCTCTCTCTCTCTCTCTCTCTCTCTCTCTCTCTCTCTCTCTCTCTCTCTGAGTCTCTCTCTCTCTCTCTCTGAGTCTCTCTCTCTCTCTCTCTCTCTCTCTCTCTCTCTCTCTCTCTCTCTCTCTCTCTCTCTCTCTCTCTCTCTCTCTCTCTCTCTCTCTCTCTCTGTGTCTGAGTGTGTGTGTGTGTGTGCGTGCGCACCTATATGTAAGGGAAAATACCCCTTTATAAAAAGAAATACTGATCTTTTGTAATAGTAAAAACAATAAAAAAAATATTGAACTTACTTTAATGATTTGAATAGTGCACACAGAAAAGGGAGACAATATGCAATGCAGCAACAAACCTGAATGATGAATTTTGCAAAATCATAAGTTTCTTCAAAAATCCCTCGCTGGGTGATTAAAAAGTAAGCCCTAGAGTAATTATTCGAGTACTCGAAGGTTTGGACTTGAATCAGTACCATAGTGTATATCTTTGGTCAGTACTCAAGTAAAAAAAAACTTCTTGCGGTCTAAATACAGGAGGACCCGAGTGGATTCGAGTACCCGCACACCCCTGAATACTACATGTATTGGAAACTATCCATATTTCAGAAGTTAAAAAAAAAGAAAGAAAATTCTATACAACGTCGTCAATATAATTTGATTGGAAATCACATGAGTCTTGGAACTTCGAACTTCAACTGATTTTGTTTTAATATGTGTTACGACGTGGTGGAATCAGGCGCTTGTCAATTTTTGGGAATGTAGAGTTGTTGGTATCATCTTAAAGATTGTTCACTTGTCTTTATAATTTGGAAGAAAAAGATATCCATTTATCTTGAAAACAAGTCGAGACATTTGCGAATGAAGGAGGTGGGGGTCACCTGTTTTCAGATATAAAATTCGTGAGAAAATGGCCGCCAAAGATTAGTTAATTTCCTTAGCTTAAGAGTTCGTGGTAACTGAAAATTTACATTTTTTGTGCCTTTAATCAACTTTTTAAAGAAAAATCAAAACAAAAATGTGTTCTTTAATGGGCATGAAAGGTGATGAGCCAAAAAACACAAATTTGATTTAAATTCACAAACCTGCGGAAAAATGCAAGTTTCTTCACTTTTATTATTTTGACGAGAGCCTGATTCCACCACGCTGCCTCACTAATATGTGTCACGACGTTGTGAAATCAGGCGCTCGTCAAATGTTTGTCATGTGGAGTTATTGGTATCATCTTATTAAAACTTCTTTAGTTGTTTTGCTAACAGTGAAAGAAAATACCCATCTATCTTGCATAGAAGTCAAGATATTTGAGATTTCAGAAAGTGGGGTCACTTGGTTTCAAAGGTAGAATTAGCGAAAAAATGACCGCAAAAGTTTGGTCATTGCCATAGCTTGATGGTCTGTGGAAACTGAAAATTTACATTTTTTGTGCCCTTAATCATCAATGTTTTTCAGCAAAATCCACACAGAAATGTGATTTTAATTAGACAACAATAGTGTTAAGCCAAAAAAAAAAGAAAAATTCTATAAAAATTGCCAGACTAGCAGAAAAATGCCAGTTTCTTCAATTTCATTATTTTGACGAACGCCTGATTTCACCACGCTGCCTCACATATATTTATGAAAAGGGTGACTTTGTTTAGGCCACATGATATGGCCTCAATAAGGACACCCC